>NW_019524905.1:401691-459281 GCF_002814215.2 Seriola lalandi dorsalis | reverse complement strand
CAAATACTGTTTCATTCATTAATTCTTTACAGTTGCGTCCATTTAGCGGTTTGTGGGAGCTGCTGTTGAGCTGCTGTCAATCAAACTCCAGATTTCCTGTGCAGATTGAAGATTTCCTGTTCCTCAAAGGCTTTTAATTTGAAGATTTTGCAGGGAGTGTTTGAGTTTCCCTGGGGAAGGTGATTGGAGGCAGATTCAAAGACGTTGTTATAGACTAAAAACATGCCACCAGATCACAGACTAAAAAATAACTAAATTGAGGAAAACTCATATAAATTCAAGGTAACATCACATGCACTCAGCTACATAGACATGGATGTTTTGCTTTAACCAGGAAATGCTGATGCTGAACTGTAACAAAGGCTAATGCTAAACACAAAGAAGACACATCTAGCAATGTCATACTCTTTTTACACTAAAATTAGTATGTATAAGCAGGTTTTTTTTAAAAAAGCGGATAGACCCACTAACACATCACACGCAGTTACAGAGCACACACACAGACGCAGAGAGAGAAAGAGTGAGCTGCTAGCTGCAGTGCAGACTGATTGATGGTTCTCCTGTAAGTGTCAGAGCCTCTGTGAGAGACGGTTCCATTGGTCATTGTGTGTTTTTCAAACTTATTTCAGGGCTGCAGCTCACTGTTTTCATCCCTCGAGCACAGTGTAGCCATGGTGTTTGGTGTGACAGCACCGTGATGGACAGGTGACAGGTGTGTTTACAGTGTTTGTGCTCTGAGAGGGGGCAAAAATTAGTGCGTTCATCCGGGTGTTGTGTTTACATTACAACCGATAAATACCCGTGTCTACTGCAGAGTCATTTGACCTGGGAGTGAATGCTGTTTGTACCCTTTCACATTGCCAACAAAAGCCAGATGTTAATCGGTCTTGGTGGGTTTTGTGACCAGTGTAAACAGGGCTTTATAGATGAAGATCAAGGATATCAAGCATGGTTACAAATTTGTCAGGGGTAAAATGGGACAAGTGTTAGTGCTAGTTAGTGTTAGTACTCACCCAATTTGTCGCAGTTTCATTGACATTAACAGTAAAAAGTCAAAGAGACTTTAAACAATGAGTTTAATATAATTCCACCACTGACACCCCCTTGCTGCTGAGCGAACCACAATTTGAGCCAACTTTTATTTGATATATACAAAAAGCACTGTTGGACACACACTGAATGTGCATGTGTGGGCTCTATTTTGAACTCATGCTCCTGTGATACTGAGAGCTTTGAAATGCTGTACACAGATAAAGTTTCAAGGCTTTGTGATTTTAAAAGATGCACAGTGTTTAAGGTTGAGTGATAACAACCCCTCTCCAGACCTGTGTTCAGACCACGTCTTGTTAAGGGGCTTAAATGAAAAGGAGAAATCTTTGAACTGCATCTCATTTGTCACTAAAGCTCCCCGTCCTGTCGCCTAAGCTGAATGGAAGCTCTATGCAAATTCCACTAAACGCATGAAAAAAACCCAATTTTTATGGCCTTCAAGGGGAAAACTGTTACCAGTGTGATAGGTGGGTATACTTTGTTTTTTCCTTTTTAGTGTGGCGTAACAGATCATCTCACCCTGCGTGTACACGCTTCAATGCAAACAGGTGATCTTGAATATGCATGATGCAGTTAAATCCTCTTAAACGAAACTGCCTTCCTCAACCATCTGACATATCAGAGAGCAACAGGTGCAGTCACCACCACACTATTTTCCCAAAAGCAGAATGTGCGCGCACTGAACACAGAGTAGGTTTTTGTGCAGCTTAACTGACCTCATGGCTTTGAAATTCAGTATGAAATGATCACAAATCCTTTTTTAAATGGTTAGTAGGTTACAGTCTGAGGTATCAGCAGTGGAGACTGTAGCGGCTACCCCTGCAGATTGACTCCTAGCATGGAATTGCAAGTCATTCTCAATTATTGAGGTTCCTCAAAGCTTTTTTTTTTTAACATTTAATAACAAATAAAGTATCTGTATTCTACACACACAACATCGCGCTGATCATTCATCTAGCTGCTGACTCACTGTAAACCATCTACTTCAGGCAAGCTCAGCCGACAAGTTTCAGTCACAGTTACAATTTATATCTCTACCCAGGCTACACTGAGCCAGGATCGCTGTGCTTTATATCAATTACAAGTCACAATAGTGTTACAATACACAAGAGCTAACACTTTTATTTCTCCAGAAAGCACATAAAGAGTCCGAGTATGAAACCCTTCAGAGTGAGGGGACAGGAGTGCTGCAGAGGGTCAAGTTGGCCCATCTCATCTCAGAAAAGATGCCACGAGTCCATCTTGCGCCGTGCACATTCAGAAGTACCTGTCCGAGTGAACAAATGCTCTCCATGATGAAGATCAACAAATCATCCCACAGGTCCAGGCATCCAGACAAAGACTTTCTCTTCAGTGTGAGAGTGGCCACAGCTCGGGGCTTAACTGCTAGGATTGATGAAGCCGTATAAAGGGGAAGACAGCAGCTGTCCAGAGGGAGCGGATAGGTCAGAGATCTCCACAGGACTGTGGCTAAACACCACGCAGCAGTGATGCGTCACACAGAGGCCTCCGACGCAGGCTGTGTGTCAGTGCGACAGTCAGCAAGTTCACTGCGCTGCCGTTTAGTCGGGCCAGTTAATAACTCAGTAAAATACCGTCTCAACATGTCATATGTATGTTTGATGCACTTCAGCTTGTGCGGCAGGAAATGCTGCTGGTGTTGTGAAAAATATGGTTAAACAGAGGTAGATTATTTTTACTGGTTTAAATGATGATTTCAGTTTGATCCAACTTGAAACGTATTCTGTAGTTTTGCCATTATTATCAGTTGTGATAATGTTCTGCTCATATAGGTGTTTGTTATAATCTGGAAAGACAAGGACGTCTTTACGTAAATATCTATTTGTACATATTATCTGTTATTTATCCTTTTTTAATTTGCTGTATTTGATATTGCTTTGACATTTTACCGTTCTTCTTCTCATATTCCCCACTGTGGGACTAACAAAGGATTATCCTATCTTTCTGAGAGCTCAGTTCCACACCCATCTTCATTTTGATCTCATCTACATACCTGTAAAGTTTCATGACTGTATCTTCCACAGTTGTGATGCTGACAACATCTGTCCACAGACAAACATACAGACATATAAACACTCTAAACCACCTCTGGGGTAGTTCCTGCTACATTAGGAGTCTCCAGGGCCACATTTTGCCATAATGACACAAACAAACACACACACACACACACACACACACACACACACACACACACACACACACACACAATATACCAGCCCTGTGTTCAGAAACACGTCTTCAGACAATCAGGTTGTTGTCTTAGCACAGAACCAATGTATTTACACATGAAACCAACAGTGAGCACATGTGAAATGTTGCTAATAATAACCTCATGTACAACTACAGCAAGCAGAGCAAAGAGTAAGTGGCCAAAGTATCAGCATGTTGAGGTGTGTCTGCGTCATCCTTATCCTGAACTTCAATAAATATGACATTTCTGAAGAAGAACATTGTTTCTTGCAGGTGCTGACAGGAAGTGTCAGAAACGATCACACTCCTGCAGGAATTCATTTTGGTGGCAGTGCAGCAAACCGGAAACACAACACTGACTTATCTATGTTAGCGAGCAGAGCCACGTAAGCTTTGGATTTGGAGTTGAGTTTTTTTTGGTCACCTTACAACAACAAGTGAGAGCGGCTGTCTGCAGCGCCTGGACAGTCAGAACAGTCAAGGTGACACCAACACAATGATTTACAACATGCTAAAAAAGCTCCATAGAGCTGGTGGGTTTGGCACTACATGTGACCCATTTCACACTTCACATAGACATTTGATCCCTTGCTGATATATGTTAAAAATAGAAATAACTGTAATCCACAATCCAGCATTGTTTTCATTAGCTCTGATGGAGGAGCGCTCTGTCACGTCTGCCACTTTATCAGAGAAGCATTTGTCCAAATCAGAGGCAGCAAACGTATCTGTGCTGTGTCAGTTACAGCTCCGTCTGATTCTCTCTATCTGATATCTGCAGCTTCTGTTTCTTTTTTGCTAAACACCAGCACGTAATCATGTTACATTTCTATATACAGTACGTCACTGCAATACAAACAGAGTTCTGCAGTGTAATTACAAGTGTTAAAAATGGTAACTCTTTAAAAAATAAGCTCTTAGTTGTAAGAGATTTATCCTTGAAATACCACACGCTCATTTACAGTTGGTGTGACAATCACATGTGTAACTACACAACATTGTATCATGCTTTTGATGTTAGATGTTTAAAAAAAAAAGATAGTTTGTTTAGTTAAATAAAAAAAATACTCTGCAACCCAACCATCGCTCGTGACTTCACTGCACACACGAAGTGAAATAAAGTCTAAGGACTGGAATAGATAACTCTCGCTTGACATCCCGTAACGCAGCCACGAGGAACTATTTGTGGAACATCGATGCACATGATGCAAAAGTTTATAAGAGCCTAATGAAGCCCCTGGGTCATGAGTTATGCGCACTAGAAATAAACTGTGATGAATCATTGATCTCTTGATGGTCTTCGTTGAAAATTCTAATGTTACCTTATGGTCCGTCACTGTGGTTGAGATGAAGCCCATTCTCTTCAGCGGAGCTCCCATGTGGCTGAGAAAAATGTCACAATGCTTGTAGCGGCGGTAGAGCAGAGCTCCCAGGAGCTCTGTGACCTATATAGAAAAGCGACTAATTTGGATGTTAAAACTGTGTCGGAGGGTGGTCACAACAATCAAGTACATTAGGGTGTATTGTCCTATACTGTTATAGTGTGTTCAGTTCAAAAGAGACGACACAAGTGCACGCTGATTAAATCCTGGTAGCTTTTACTGAAGCTCTTTGGAGGCCTGATTAAACGATATCAAATGTCAATGGCAGTTTTCATTCTTCTGTAAATTTGGCCAAAATGAACACACACTCTTGTCTTTCAGTTCTCATCCTGTTTGTTCCATGCATATTAAAAGTTTCTGTTTACATTTTATGTTGATCATATATCATGGCATCATCATCAGATCAAAAGTGGGTCTTGGGTTAGTTTGCAAGTTAGGTCTAAATACTGAGATACTCATGCATATTAACAATGATGTCGTGGGGACTGAACAGCTTGAGGTCACATGTGGGCCGTTGATTGGGCGCAGCAGTTGGCGATGCATAAAATCATACATGCTTATTGGTGACATCTATTGTATTGAGCTTGTATTTTTACCAGCAGCAACAGCAGCAATGTGTGTGTGTGTCTGTGTATGTGTAACTGTAACTGTGTGTGTGTGTGTGTGTTGTCATGGCAAAGTGTGGTCCCGCAGACATCAGTACTTTGGCAGGTGTTTGTATGTGTGTCTGTCTGTCTGTCCTTGGACAGTTTTTGTCACTGCGATGAGAGATGCAGTCACGAAGCTTTGCAGGCGTCTAGTTGAGATAAAAATGAAGGCAGAGTTTGAAGACGGTTGTGGTTCAGAATGTTAACATGTTGACAGGTTTCACAGCTGTTATGATCCCATTGTAAGATGGTCTCTAGTTACAGTTTTAACTGCAAACCTCTTGTTGTTTCCCGTAGCAAAGGGGATTTTGAAAATCATAACAGGCAGGGGAAGTGGAAAGGGAGTAGAACCTTGTCTGATATAGGTTTTGGTCTCTACCGGTTCTCTGTCTCCTGGTTCTCGTTATTTAGTATCTATTTACTCACTTAAGCTGCTAGATGCTCCACTGGCCAGCACTGTTTCCAAAAGTCTCCTATAGGGGCTTGAACAATGGGTTTATAGAGAGTTTTCTGTAAAAACAACTGCTTATTGTGGCCCAGAAACAAATGCTATAAGAGCGCTGAGAGTGAACCTAAAGAGTAAAGTTACAGCTAAACAATGAGATAAAACTCATCATAAAGCTCCTTAAAGCCAAAGGAGAGCTGCAGATTCAAGTGATAATTATGTGCGGGTTGATCACTCTGAGCAACAACTTTCACACTCTCATATTGTAATTATGAAAATATTCTTTAATCACAGAAGATTCAAATCAAGACAAAAAAAAGAAAAGATGCCTTCTGAATGAACGACTAAATTTATAACAGAGACATCGTCTGATCACAGGTAACTCATACTTAAAGCCCTTAATACACATACATACACACTGGTTAATCTTTAACAAATTTAAGGGGTTTCCTTATTGGATTTTTTTATTTTATGCATTTAATTCTAAAATAAATATTGGCTGATATATCATGGTCTAATTTTTTTTATCTCTCTCTCTAAATAGTATTGACCCAGCAGGCACCAGATTTCAATGTGACATCAGAAAGACTTTGGACTCTAAAAACTCAAATGTGAGACAGACATTTAATTCGAAATGAAAATTGGATTTTGGCCTACATCAAATCCCGACGGCGGCTAATTGATACTGTGACACTGAGCAGACGATGGGTTTTTCTCACGATCAGAACGCAGGTATTTTTACATGTCAAGATGGTGTTGGCATGAGACATGTGGAAGACGTTGGATTTTAGGGTTACTTATCAACACAACTTAAATCCGACAAAATATCAACGTCAGCGTCGTCGGTATTCTACGTGAACTTGAAATTGGCACTAGACGTTGTCCTGACGTTGAATTTTGGTCACCTGACACCACAGCCTCCGTTCAACCAAATATCAGCGTCTCATGATGTCGGTGGTCAGCTGTGTGCCTGTGTCTCTCTCTCTCTGTCCTCTCTCTCTCTCTCTCTCTCCAGACTGACAACTGTCAAAGAAAGGCAAAATACCAACAATGTAACAATCTAAACAGGAAAAGGTTTACAGACACATTCTCCAGAGTTCTCACTGTTAGTTTAAAAGCTGCCTTCACCAAAATTATAAAAGACATCCTCTGTGACTAATTTCTCCAAGTGGTGTCATGCAGATAGTTTTCCAAGGTTTTGAGATATCCTTGAAATTTCTTCTTCTGTCCTAACACAATGGAGGTGAATAGAATTTTGTTTGTGCTGCTCCGAGCAAAAATTATATTTTCTTTTTTTTTTTGCAGAAATGTGTAAGTGATGAAATTAGGTTTTCTCTCCTTTTTGATTTAGATTTTTTTTTTTAAATGTGTTTTTTTCAAAGCATACATTTAGCAAGGGCATGCTTCACTCCCACAACAACGCTCTCTGGCTGTCTGCGTCTCTGCCTCTCTCCGCAGAGAGGTGGCATGAAAAGAGTTGCACAGACAAAATAAAATGTTTTCGAAGAAAATTTCGAAGATTGTCAGTGATGACCTGCCAGGAAAGCAAAAATCTGGTAAAAAAAATCCAATGGCAGGCTTTTTAGCTCGCAGCTTTTCTAATTATCTTGAATTTTATTGAATGAATGCAAACACACTTGCACACACGTGTATTTTCTATCCACAGATACCTCCACACACTTTTTTTTTTTTTTTTTTTTAAGCAGCTGGTCAGGAGAAAGAAGAAAACAGAGCTCACACAATGAAGACTTCACTCTGGTCTTCACACAAAGTTAGCTTCGCGAAACGCACACGCCGCGCCTCTCGCTCGTTCTCTCCCACCATGACTCAGTTTTTATGTCCCTTATCTTGTTGTCTGAGGCACTCTTCTTGCCTTTAAATCAATTTCCTCCACGGGGATTAATAAAGTTGAATTGAATTGAACATGAGCTGAAGCAGATATGAAGATGCAAAGGCAGTGTGGCATCTCTTTTCACATATTGAAATGAAATATAATGTGCTTATCCTAAATGCCTCTGACAGGATTAACTGAAACGATTTAAGGTTTTTCCCTGAGGAGTTCGACGGGAAAAACCACCCCTCCATACACACACACACACACACACACACACACATATGCACACACACCCCGACGACTATGGAGTAATTGCCTTGGTGGGAGTGGTGAAATCTGGAGAACACACAGCAGTAACTCAGTGATTCAGAAGTGTTATTTATGTTCAGTCGAGTCTGCTGCTAGCTCCGGGCGAATACGGTACTGTCTCTGTCAGCATTGTGTGTTGGCTCAGAACGAAAATGTAATAACATGCTCTGTGTTGCTGTTGTTTTTCCAGACGACTAACACCATTTGGGCCAAGGACGAATACTTCCCGAGGCTGTGCTGTCACTGCTGGTGGTAAATATGAAGCCCGCCTGTACCCCGGATTTCTTTTTGGAGCCGTCTTCTCCTTATCTGTCGGCGGGGGTCCTTTGATACGATGACAGCAAAACATCCAGAGAGTGAGTGTTGAAAATAAAGGCATAACTCCCTTATATAATAAATAATAATCAAGTGTATAACTCTGTTCATATGCAAATTTCTCATTACGCCCACTCAAAGTAATGATACTGGCAGTGACAATGGTAGCCAGCCTACAGCATCATTCCAGAAACAGCATACAGCGACAGTGACATTTACAGGCTCCATGGGGTACATCAGCCCCTTCCACCAACATGCCATCAGTTACATCTGTAGCAAGCTTTCCAGGCTGGTTCTGCCACAAAAGAGGCATATTTTTCCTGAGCCGCTGGTTTCCGCGGGGTGTTCCCCCAAAGGGATCAAACTGCCCCAACCACAAAGGACGGTGCTGCTGTAATCGACGGACGCTTTGGCTCACATCAAAGCGCTCGCCGGGCTGAGATTGAATCTCTCTCCACCCACTGTTTCTGTCCCCAGCCGTCATTCCGAGCGAGCATTTGAGCCGCAGCCACGTCTTGATCACAGTGATGTGGTAGATAGTGTGATATGGCTAAACTGCTGACACTAGGCTTGCAGGCAGATGGCACCTTTTGATTCTGGGCCAAAATGTTTCCTCTGATGGCAAGGAGTTCAATGTTGTTGCTGTTCATGAAAATTTAATCAACTGGGAAAAAAAATAGTATAACGCCTTCATTAAAAAAGGTTTCAAAGGAAACAGTTGTCATAGTAATAGAATATCACAGGCACACGCACTACATTCTGTAGCAGCTCTAGAACTCGTCTTGAACAAACTCATCTTTAATTCATTCCCCACAGCAGTATAACCTTAGCTGTGATCCCAATTTACATTTTAAATGACAATTCTTAATGCTAACAAATTAGGCTACTGTTTAACTGTAGGGAATCCCCTTGGTGCTGTACATAAAAAGGCAAACAATGCAAGATCTCATAAAAAGAGGAGAGCAGTTGCACCATCTCATTTTACACCTTGGGTCGCACTGAGCCTAGTTAACAAATGAAATATCTACAGAGAGACATTCTTTACCCAACTCAACAACAAGCTGTTTTTTCACCATCCTTTAACAAGACGAGGCTAAAACCCAGTATATGGCTGGACTGTGTATGGTTAATGTCTGAGGACAGAGTTGAAATCGTCGCATCCTACTTGCATCCTGCTTTTATCTGCTCTCTGTGCTCACATATACAGTATTTTAATAAAGCAGAGTTTCCAATAAAGCTGTTCTACTTTAAATGTTTTTTTCTGTTTATGTTGTCAGACCAGGGAACAAGTGTGAAATAGTGACTGGAATGAGGCTCATTAAGACTACACATTAACTTCCAACGTCGTCTGACAAAATCACCAAACACACAAATTAAAGACAAAGACTGTGCTGTGATTTCAGCTTTATTTACTTTACTTTAGTTAGAAGCCAAGGAATATGTTTTTTATTTTGTCTCTCAAACAGTGCACAGCATCCGTCTGGGATCCACAAGTTTTAAACTACTGTATTTCCTCAGAAAGCGATTGGGTCCTTTATTTACCTCAACTGCAGAAGGTAACAGTTCTTTATCTGAGACAGGCTTGTATTTCTAATTCCCTCTGTTTTATATGTATAATTGACCGTAATGGTATTTCAGTAAGAAGGCTTGTTTGGTTCCGCTCCCATTTGCCTTTTTAAGTTTAGTTTTTATGTTAGTACAAACTCAACACTTCCTGTAATTGTTTCAAATTTAAAGCGCTCTAGCGTCAGTGGACAGACACCCTTTTTTCCTTAACAGGGCTTTAATTGCTGTGCTGACGTGCTGCTGTAAGTGTCTTGTCTCATTTCCGGTTGTTGGTGTTTCTGTTGTTTACATGCTATTCAGATCTGCCAGTTCCTGAAGCTTAGCAGTTACCAATGGCTTCTCTCTCTTTCTCCCACTCTCCTGCTCACTTGCTCGGTGCGTCTTATATTCTCCTCTACCTCCTTTAGTAATAATGATACGTGTAATGAAAATAGTTTATTTGCTGTAATGGAGGCAAGACTCAGTGAACTGGAAGTACTACTCTGCTTCCCTGCAGCTTCTGAAACCAGAAACCAAACCTTCACAGTCACCAGATCTCAACCCAATGGACCAGCATGTAAGACAGCGCTCTCCTCCACCATCATCAAAACACCTAATGGGGAAATATCTTTGGGTGTTGGATTGGTGTTCATCCCTCCAGGAGAGTTCCAGAGACTTATAAAGTCTATGCCAAGGCACATTGGAGCTGTGTTTGTGTGCACCTGACAAAAGTATATTCAACAGTCATTTTCCTCTCAGCTTTGTTTTGGTCCCCACCAACGGCTGAGAAAAATATCCAGACTCTTAGCAGTTGAATGCTCTACTATGTTCACCAGCTGAAAGCAGCTGCCTGTTGCTGCCAAAAATGAAACTGATGAGAGCAGTGAGAATGAATTAACAGTGAAGTGATGAATGAATCTGAAGTGCCTCTCCCATTACATCTTATAATTTCAACACTGATTACAGCAGCTTTAAAGCAATACTTTGACATTTGTGAAATCCAATTTGCTTTCTTCCCAAGAGTTAGATGAGAACATCTCATGTCTGTATAGTAAACTGCCAATGAAGCCGACTTGATATACTGTATGTTGTGATGAGCTTCGGAGGTGCTGGTAGGTGGATTTTGTTGACTTTGGACTGAGCCAGGCTAGTTGTTCCTCCTATTTTTAGTCTTTGTGCTGAGCTAAGGTAACTGGATGTTGGCTCCAGCTTTATATAAACAGTACAGACGTCAGAGTGGTATCAATTTTACTAACTAACTCTCAGCAAGGTAAGAGTACTAACCAGAATGTAAAACTATTCCTTTAAACCGGCAATAACTACTTTTTTGGCCATTTGGATGCAGTGGAAACAAGCTATGAACACTGCCATATCACCTTTTAGTTGATATGGCAACGTTTTGCATATTTACATCCATTTGGATTCTGTTTGTGTCCTGGTGAATGTAAGTCCAGTGTTCACTCTCTTCCAACTCTGTTGTTGGTCTCCACAAACTCGTATCCTTGTGCCTGTCCTTTGTATCGACTCTGGGACTCTTTATCTTTGGTGTATTTAGGTCTTTGTCAGTTTGTCTGTTTTGGCCGCTGCTGAGTTTCCCTAGTGCTCCTGTTCTTGTTCCAGTGTTTTGTTTTGCCTCACGCTTTTAAAGTAACCTCGCCTTTGTTTAATAAATCCTTGAACTCAACCAGAGTCTGCTTTTGGGTCCAGTTAACGTAAAATGCAACAGGTAGTGTCCAGATGACACTACCTGACAGTACTATCCTCCATAGATAGGGACCAAGGTCTTATTGATAATAGAGACTATAGTTATGCCTTATTTGGGTAAGGTACGGACAAGTGTTGCAACCATGTGATGCCTAGGAATGTGTACATCCTGTAGGAGCAGACATTTTGAGAGAAAATTGAGAGATAGATTTAGAGACTTATTTTCAAACAAGACTAGGTATAAACCTATGGCTGGATCATGCAAATGGGTGCAAAACCTATACCAACACTCAATAGTCTCATGTCTGAATTTAGTGGTAAAACTCCTACTCTCTGTTTTTAGCTGTTTAGCATCCAAACCTTTGCAAATTATGAATGGCTCCCTTCTTTCAAGCACTCTTGCAGCATCATAAAAGACTGCAGTTATTGAACCCCTCCCGAAAAAGAGAAACCTTGATGCCTCTGTGCTTAGTAGTTATAGGCCTGATCTCAAACCTCCCATTCATAGGCATGATTATTGAGAAATTAGTTCTTAACCAAATGAGTAACTACTTGAAAATAAATGGTGACTATGACAACTTCCAAACATCACATTGAAACCACCCTGATAAAGGTACTAAATGACATTCATTTAAATATAGACTCAGGTAAAATAACTGTCATGGTCTTGCTAGATCTCAGCACAGCTTTTGATACTGTTGATTATAAAATACTGGTAGACAAATTAGAAAACTGGGTTGGACTCTCAGGAACAGTCCTCACAGGGTTCAGGACCTACTTATGAGGCATGGGTTGTGTTGTCTCTATCGGTACTCATGAATCAGTTAAAACTACTATGCCATACAGAGTCCTACAAGGATCTATTCTTGAGCCCCTTCTGTTCAACCTGTATGTTCTCCCTCTTGGCCATATCTTCCAAGAGCACAAGGTGGCTTATAGCTATGCAGACTACACACAGATTTATTTGGCTCTTTCACCCAATGATTTCTGTCCCTCTTTGTGTCTGTGCCTTAGACAATGGGGGAATGCAACAGAACCTCCCTTGATTACATCTAGATGAGACTGAGATTGTTCAATGTGGGAACAAAGAAGGAATGTTGCAATTTAGTGCCTACCTGGAGTAGAGAGCATTAAAGACTTCAAACCATGTAAAAAATCTGTGTAATCATGGATGGGGATCTTAGCTTCAGTGACCACATCAAAGCTATAACTAACTCTGCATTTGGGCATCTCAAAAACATAGACAGGGTTAGAGACTTTGTGCCTAACTAAGACTTAGAGAAATGTATTCATGCGGTTTTATATCCTCCAGAGTTGACTATTACAATGCTTTCCTCACTGGTTTAACAAATAAAACCATTCGACAGCTACAGCTTATTCGGATGGTGCTGCTGAGTTCTAACTAAAATCAAGAACTCCAGTTCTCAGGTCCGTCGGCACTGTCAGATACAGAGCTGAATTCAAAGTTTCACTTATTGTCTATAGGTCAATAAATGGTCTGGGCCCTAAATATATATCTGAAATGTTCAATAAGACTACTAGGTCTCTAAGATTTGCAGGAGCTGGTCAGCTAGTTGTGCCTGGAGTTAAAACTAAACAGGGTGAAATGGCATTCAGCCACTATGTATGTATTATAGTGTTTTTATACTGTTTTTATGCTTCTTTTTTCTGCTAAGCACTTCGAATGACCTCTGTTTCATGTGTCATGATAATGTGCTATACAAATAAATCTGCCACGCTTTGTCTTTAATTTATGTTTTTTGTCCGACGGTGTCGCGGTTATAAGATCAGGATTTTAGTTGTGCAAAGCAGCATCTTAGAATTAACTTGGAAGTTAACATGTAATTTTAATGGGCTGAGTTTCAGTCACTATTTCATACTTGTTCCCTGGTCTGACAACATAAACAGAAAAACATGTAAATGAGAACAGCTTTATTGGGGATTCAGCTGTATTAAAATACTGTATATATGAGCACAGAGAGCAGGAGAGAAGCAAAGAGATAAAGGGTTGAAACCAGCTGACACTAAGCAGCACACTGTTTACAGAGGTTCCACAGTAGTATTCAGCCGTTTTGTATTAACTTGATGATACTGTATTTTAACCTGGAGAAATTTTAACATCATGATGTTTTGCATTTTTAGTTTGTTTTGCATTTTAATCAAATTTAAAGGTTATTTTTTTTAAGAACATTTTAGCTTTCAACAGTGTCCTTCATTGAAGGGTGTTCTAATTTTCCCAAGGGATTGAGGGTCAAAAGCTCCGAGGCAGTTGGTAATTGCTTCGATAGGAATGTTTTTAGGTTTTGAAAGCCCACTACAGGGATAATGAAGAAGGAATGTTCTTTTGTTTTGTGTGTCACAGTATTGTTCATGATGTTGAGCCTCACTTTGATAGGAACACTTAGCTACTTAACAGAATTTAAATAAAATACACAATCATTCTTCCTGTTTAATGAAAATAAATACTGTATGAAGGACACTGGAAATTGACAAAGTTTGGTAAACTCCCAAAAAAGAGATGTTACATCTTAGACGCTTGGATCATCAATTAACCTCTCTGGGAATTGACTAATTATACATTGGTTAATTAACTCTACATGGATTGTATTTAGTTTGATTTTTGATTTTAATCACACATTTTCAATTGCTGATTCATTTATTGCAATTCTTGGTTAAGGTGCTATTCAATACTTACATTTATTTAGTACCAGATGATCATAATTCCTTTTGCTTCTTCTTTGATTCGTTCTTTTATTTGATTATTATTTTCTTTCTTTATTCATCACTGTTGATTGATTGTCTCTACATCCACAAGCTAATGTTTTGCCCCTGGAAAGTGCTCACATAGATTGTTGGATCACATGCATCCTTCAGACTGGGGGGGGGGGGTTTCCATCTTCATTAAGACTGTTTATTGTAAAGTATTGTTGTTTCAGTTCTGACAGATGCATTACCTTTACTTCACATGGTTTAGTTAGTTAATTAGTTAATGTTTATCTCACGATCAAATCCACTTCGAGCTAAGGATTGAAGTGAGACAAAGGGCAAGTCACGTGTAACATTAATTAGGTAAGACCACGTGACAAGGACTAGGCATATACACATGTAGGTTTAGACTCTAGGTTAGCCTTATTTGAGTGAGTGTTGCAACAATGTGATGGCAGGGAATATATAAGTTGTGTAGGAGCGTGCAGGAATCTAGACTCCTGATGAACCTCTTTTCTTCAAGCTGTCAAGAATTTCCCCCGCAAATATTTGGCTGTTTTAGCTGCTAAATGCTCCACGAGTTTCACTGGGCTCTAACTGTGTGTGTCTGTCGTTTGGTGCTGAGCAGGTAATGTACAGTGGCTTTCTAGAACAGTTTCACGGAGAAAAGCTGCCAGCTGCCAAAAAAAAAAAACGATGCTGTACCAGCAGTGACACTGAACCAGTACATTAAAGTTGTTGGCCAGACAGCTAAACGATGAGCTGAAACTCAGTATAAAGCTGAGGGGAGCTGCAGGTTTGGGTGAATTCTCTGCGGGCTCAACACAACAAGCAACCTCTTTTACGCTGTCACATTTTTGTCACATTGTTATTATAAAAATATTCATTATAGCTGCATTACAGAAACAAGAAAAAACTGACATTTAATGTCATGTGTTAAACATGCCAAGGGAATACAGTTCCTATTGCTGTTTGGTGTATATTTATTACACGGCATCTCCTTCTAAACAAGGGAAGGAAACAAAGAAGCTGAAGATATAGAAAACTGTAGCTGTTTCAACCGGAAAAGATAAATACTGTGGTTGTGACAGCACCGATCAGCATAACTGGCAAAGTATCACTGCATTTTCCACTTAAGTTTTGGTCCTCTTTTTTTTTTTTCCTAGCACCAACGACAAACAAGTACCAGACTGCCCAAAGACACAAGACAGCATTGAGGCTTTCATTATGCGATTGATTAACCACAGAAAGCAGTATTTGTAGTATATACTTCAGAACTAATGAGGAGAGCCAGGCAAATTTGGAGGCTTTGAAGTCAGGAGCTGAAACCCAAGTGGTCGGCTTTCACACCCACTGGCTGATTTAAGCGCATTATCTGCCATGATTGGTCCAACTTGGCTCCCCCGTCTCTGCTTTTAGTGAGAGACTGACAGCTGAAAGCAGAGGCTTGATGAAAGAGGGAAGTCAGAACAAACGGCACCGTGGAGACACCGACAGGACAGAGGACTAATGCAAAATATATTCCTCTCCTCACGTACTGCATGATGGACTTGTCTGTAGTGAAGGACAGCACATTTTGGACTGACACCGTGTCATATCCAGCCAGGGCTGACAGGTCGGTGCTACACGTCGGAGAAGATCTTATTTCAAACGTTTATTTAGGCGAGGCATGAAAACTCCAGACAATATCTCGGAGGGTTCGGATAACACTAATGACCTTTGTGCTTCTTTTTCTTCCACTTTCTCGTTTTATAGAGGGCCTCCACATTTTCCGATGTGAGTCATCAACGTGTTAATATCCTGCCATGATTGCCTTGAGTGTCGTGAAACCACACTGAAGCTATGATTGGAAAATAATTAAGGAAGTAATGAACACGACGTGATAATAAAAGTTAGGTTAGACTACAGTCACATCTCCCATGGCCACAGAGACAGGAAGAATTACACAAATAAACGACATTAAGAGCCAACTCAGAGGAAAAAAAATACAGAAACTTCAAGATGAAGAACTGAGATGTAGCCTGTTTTGTAAGTGCCAGGGCATAACAGAGGATAATTAGAAAGGTGCGGTGCGTCATCGTGCTCAGTTCCACGGAGGACAAACTGTATTTCCTGTTTTCCGGTGAGCCCTGACTTATCGTTGACGTCACTTTTCCAGGGGCTTGAGTGAAATACGCATTTCCATTGTAGCTAGGGAACCATTTAGCAAGTTATAAGAAGGTCATAATTATCTGGTTTTGATTGGACAGTCACTTCCTGATATTTCCTGTTTGAAGCAGCAAACACAACAACTGAATGTTGAAGACAATATGAAAATGCCATAAGTTGTAATTAATTATAAATTAATAGTGATTATTATTTTTATGGCTGTCTTAAGACAGATAGAAGATTTTAAGGCGTAAAGTGAGCTGACTGATTGCAGTTGTATGTCACACCCAGCTGTGCCTCATCACCCGAATCAGAATTTTCTGGGTCCATCCCAGTATCCACACCGACTGTCAGTTGTCAAGTGCCTACTTGTCTGCTGTATTTCCGGTAATTGCCACAGAGACCAGGTGTCGGTTAAGACAGCAAGCGCCAAGAATTACCGTAGCTCATTCGGTCACGCATGGTTAATGAGTCGACCCATGGCGCCAAAACGCAACGGCTCAAACGAGCTCAGATGCTTTGATGGCTTTTGTTGAATTTCCACACAGTGAACAAATAGATAGTTACAGTTACAGTTACAGATACAGTTACAATCAGATGTCAGGGGAAAGCAAACACTTTCTTAAGCACATAGGCAGAGAAGCTCAGGAGTGAGTTGGTTTGAATAGTTGACATTGTTAAAGAAAAACTTGGGATGCCCCACATGAAGCTGAGTGAACTGTGTACAAGAGATAAACCTTAACCTTCCTCTCTCACAGTAATCATCCGTTATTTTCTCATTCTGAGAATGAAATCTACAACATAAAAGGATGGCGTTCACTGCTAGAGCGGGACAAAACACCTGACAGCTGTTTTGTTATAGATTTATATTTTTGACTGATTGGCAGAAACCAAAAACTGAAAAATACCAAACCAAAAATATTTTTCAGAAGTCTTTTATGTTTGGAAGTATAATCTTAATGTTAAACTAAAATAATGAGCCACAAATCTTGCTTCACAATATTTTATGTTATGTTTTATGCTTTGATTTAGGTGTTTCATCTATATTTTATTATATTTTATGTGCACTGTAGTGTACTTTATACCAGGCAACAAATCTGGTGACTTTTTGGACAGTACTGTGTTGAGTGAGTGGCAGCGAGGCGGAGCAACAGTTTCTTACCCAGACTGCTCCATGTCCTCCAATCCATGTGAGCATGTTCCTACCCTCAAATACGACCCAGAGGAGTGTTTCCTAATATAGCGCCGCTACCGGCGGCAGGAGCAACAAGTCCTCCAACCCTCTGATACGACCCCTTGGAGTGTCTCCTGAAATGGCGCCCCTACAGCGGCATGCGTACTGGACCTTGGTTGTCATAGAACCGAGAGCAGCATACCAAACGTTGCTGTGGTTACTATATTACTACGTCGCTGCACCTCACCTTTGCTCCTGTCATAATTACTATGACCACTAGATGTTGCCTAACAACAAAACGTAACTATGGATCATGTCTGCTCATTTTTCATAGGAGAAGAGTCTCAGACTGAGCTGCGCTGTATGAAGTGAGCAAGCTATTATGTGGCTTCTAACTTTCTCTTTGAGCAATAATAAAAGCAGCACAGTCTTTGACTTTATCTTATATGTTTGGTGATTTTGTGAGCTGATGTCTTGGTTATAAAATCAGGATTTTAGCAGCAGCTTGGAAATGGTTTGAAGTTAACACATAGTCTTAATGGGCCACGTTTCAGTCACTATTTCAAACTTGTTCTTTCGTCTGACAAGAGAAAGAGAAAAACATGTAAATGAAAACAGCTTAATTGGAAATTCCACTGTATCAAAATACTGTTTATATGAGCACAGAGAGGTGGAGAGAAGCGAAGAGATAAAGGGCTGAAACCAGGTTAAACTGAGCAGAGTGCAAATACTACACAATGACGTCCAGTTGTTTACAGCAGTTCTACAACCGTTTTCAACTACGTCCTCAGTTTCACACGTTGATCATACGCAGTCCAGCCATCTACTAGGTTTCGACCTAATCTTGTTCAGCATTACATTACCTTATTTTTGCATGAGAGTCACACATGTTGACTTATTTTGTGGCTGCACTTATTGAACAAAATTGCCATTCTGGATAAGAGTGTTAGTGAAGAGCTTAACTTGTAAACCATGACTCATTAACGCTCAAAAAGAGGAGAGTCTTGCCAGTGTGAGCGCTCACTCCACAGACCCAGAGCTAGACACACACACACACACACACACACACACACACACACACACACACACACACACACAGAGTGAGAAAGAGAGAGAGAGAGCGAGAGGGAGGCTCTGAACACCCTGAAAAACAGTTGGATGTTTAATGTGCAATTGCTGTGAAAATGAAAACCCCCAGAATTGTCTCTCATCAAACATTTACATTTCCAAAAGAGGATTAGCGACAGTGAGATTTCCGATGTGACTCTGATAGTCAGCTCCCTGACACTGCAGCAGGGTAACTCGCATTGGACACACTGATTCAGTCCTTTTTGTCATCACAGGATTACAGCTTGATGGAGGGACTTTCCAGAGTAAGAACGCCACCTTTTCATGTGCTCAGATATTTACATTTAATGCTGCGAGCTTGAAGAAGCACGGGGAGAAGATGATATGTAATGGATGAAAATTCGTGCTGCAGCAGTGATGATTCAGCACACAGAGAAACCTGGCCCACGTTGTCGGTAATGGAGAATACACTGGTATCAAAGGCATGAAGGTCGGCATACTGACCTCTGTGAAAAATGTTAGATCTGTCCTTCAATAACATTCACACTGACCCATAAAGGGTGTAATGAAAAAAAGATGTTGAATATTTGCATATAGATTATTGTCTGAAATATGTCACAGCTGTAGAGCATAATGTGATTGTCTATCTAATTCTTGATTCATCTGAGAAATTCTCTGATCTGGTGCCATGCCTGTTATTTGCCCGACTTTGCAAATGTGTCAAATTGACTCTACATTTCCGAATATCGTTTCTATTTTAACACGTCTCTCTGTCTCTCTCCTCCTTCACTCGTGGAATAATTGAGGTATTTGGGTCACACTGTCAATATAATAGCATCCCTCTGTCATGTAAGGACTTCCCGGGGAACATTATTAGTAAAAAATAAAAGATGATCAGCATACAGCTAGATCTTCATTGATTTGCCCATAGAGACGAGCATTCAGCAGGATAAATGAAGAAATATTACACTGCAAACTGCAATATTGCCTGAGTGACAGCCGTTTTAGAGGCATGATATAACCATTCAGAGTTTTTATTTTAGACTAAACTGTGTCATAAAAAAAAATTCTCAGCAGTAACTGCACCGTAAATCACAGAATACAAAGATGTATCCATCATCTTTCAAGCGTTTATTTCAGCAGACAGCCAGAGGCGTCCTGGAAAACACAAAGTAGCGTTATCTGCCACATTCATCACTAATAGGGGCTCGACACTTGCATCACAAATCTCCTGACCACGTGCGCCGGCGTTATCGTGGAGGTTCACTGGAGATTTGCAAATAATAGATAAATATATAACAACTGGGCCAAAGGAAGAGAGGTACCTGAATAAAGAACGTGTGGCTCCAGGCCCATTCAGGGGAAAAAAGGGTGAGGGCTGATGAGGTACACTGGATTCCATTTTTAAGTTAGTAGACACAGGAAAATGTGTTATCATTAGCCCCTCTGGTCCCATCTCTTCTCTGAAGCAGTATGAGCTGCAGTCATCAAAGTGAAAGAACTGCACCAGTACATTTTTTCGCTTTATTCTTCTCACCATTGTTGTCCTTGAGAAGTTGAATCTTACACTCCAGCTGTGTGTTTTACTGCAGGTTTGTCTTCCCTCCTGTGAGTCTCAAGCTCCCATTGTTTCAGAAACACACTAATACAGCTCACAGGGACAAACCAAACTGCTGCCTAGTCAAACTCTGTGCGGTTTACAACATCAAGCTTTATTAGTGATGATCCCCTCTGATGTGACTATTCTTTTATCATCTGCAATATGTTTTAATGGTGCAAATGCAGTGGTCCTTTGCATTAAAGGAATCCTGCACAGAAATGTTTGAAACTGGAAAAGGGCAGAGCCGGAGTGACCTTCGGTTCAGTATAATCTTGTGCAGCTATTGTAGTCCACCTAAAGAGCTGGAGTTAATAAATCTTTTGCAAAAGGACAATAGACAGTGCCTGCATATTTTATCAGCACTCAGGGCTTGTATGAAATGTACAACATCAATAAAGTGGTACACTCTGGGCTTAGATTTTATCATATCACATGCAGATGTGCTGCTCTGGTTCTGTTACAGTACTTTAAATCCATCAGAGGTGAGAGATTACCAGAGAGTTCTTTTTTATTTTTTTCCTCATCCATTATAACAGAGTCCAGGCTCCTCCTCACACTCATGTAAGGGTGTTTAAATAGAGCACTGGTTTACAAATTACTGGTTTTTTTTTAGCATTAATCAGGACGGTCTCATTATCTTATGACGAAACTGTCTCCACATACGATAACCTCATTTAGCTTAATAAGAAATGACACCCGAGTAAATTTCTGGTTTATCATTCAGGAGCAGGGCTCAGGAGCAGTGCATGGGTCTGCATTGGTACGTAGTGACAACAGTGATAGTATTAACTAGAAATTAATATGGTAATATATTATAACGCATTTCAAAAACCTAATGAGCATTGCAGAGGGATCCGCACACATTCATGCCATTTTTCCCATATACTTCTGTAACTTTGTGATGTCACAACATAGCAGTCACCGCTCTCAGCCATGCCCCAAGACCCGCCCACCTGGACCCACCATCCGACCTTGCAGGATTTGGTTTCTCTGAGTGTTTTACCTGAAATCTGATATATTTTAATTTGATTACTCAGAAAACAGTCAGCCAATCAGAAGACAGACTCACAGTCTCCTCTCTTCTGATTGGCTAACTGACCTGTTGTTACTGGAGCTCCAGAGAGAAGCCTGAGAGAGATGTACAAACTACACTGAGATGGTTTTTCTTTCTCAAAACTACAAATATATTTCTTATGGATCAACACTTCAAATAAAACACTGGGAAAGGTGTCAAATATAACTATAATTTATCAATACATTTAACTGTGCAGGTTAATGCTAAATACAGTATCAGATATCCAGTTCACAGATAGATTTCTATGTTGAATTAAGCAGTGCTGTAGAGCTGAACATCAGAACCTGTACACGAACTAGTCAGCAGAATATCAGACTGAATAGGCGAAAACCAACCCTTCCATTACCTTTGTGAATGTGTGAATGTCCATCCAATAGTGAATGTGAATGAAGTGAATCCATCCAATATCCATCCATCTCCACCACAGATATCAACCTAAAGGTGGTGCTGGAGAGAAAGTCAGAGCACCACTAAAGTCAGCAGGATTCATCTTCTGTGGACAATGAATATCTGTGTTACGATTCATGGCAATTCATTGCTTAGTTTTTGAAATAATTAAGTCTTGAGCAAAGAGGTGGGCCGACAGACCTACAGACCAACAGTGCCATCCCAAGTTCCCACAAGCATGACGAAAGTGGGAGTAATGTTTATGGTTCATATACCATTTCCACCTAATGATGGCTGAACTCTCAGAGTTAATCCCTGCATTGACCCATTTCTGCCACTCTCCACCAGAAACCTTGTCAATTGCTGCTTTCAGCTGCTGTAATTTCATCTAATAAGCCACAGTCATTAATAAAGTGAAGCACATCAGCAAGATAACATGACATCCTGACCCTCGCTGTTCAACGGTTCAGAGCTTTACCTTCTGCTGCAGTTAAGAACCAAAGGAAAAAATTTAAAACACAAAGCTACTGTTGACTAATAACGACAAAATGTTAGATTAAGCCAGGTAGAATGAGGGGTATATCCATGAAGCTAACAAGCATGGCAGCTATGCAATTATCTACAACAAGAGCAAGGAGCAGGATGTGTGTGCGGAGTGGCACTTGCGTGTTGAAGTGCATCATTAACTCTCATTTACTTATCAACTTCTTGGTTCTCTCTGTGGGAGTTAGCTTGAGTTTATCCAGACCTCTTCCAGTCGGAGCTGTAGAAATTCAAGTTGGAGTTCAAGTATTTATACAACCTTCTATTACAAGCCCGTCTCAAAGGAGGTCCATGAGTAAATAGAAACAGAGAAAGGAGTCAGCAAGAAATACAAACTGTAACAACATCAAACAACACAAAGCAAATGAACAAACCTACAGTAGGCAATACTGTTGTGATACTCAACAGCAACGACTGACCTACAAAAACATAATGTGGACAAACAATATGTACAGTGACAATGAATGAAAGCAAAAAAAAAAAAACATAGCAGGATACAATTTCCCAGCCTCATGCTTCAGGTAGGACAAATGGGACTTTGGTCAGTGCCAGCTTTTGCATGTTGCTGTCAGGAGAAGGTGTTACATTGGAGATGGGATTCAACACACACAGAATCGCAGGCAGCATACATCCTACTTAACTACTGTTAAGTAGGAAGCAGCACACATACAAGCAGCGATGTAGGAGCTGTGGTGTCCTGAGTCCAGTCAGAGGAAAAGCAGCCGTACATGTAATGTGCAAATCATGACTCACACTCACACTGACACAGATAGCAGACGTTGGATTAGTGTGATATCACAGCAAACACAGAATGAATTTCCACGAGGACTCTCAACTGCAGATTTCTATATCAGCGCAGTCCGGGCTTGGAAAAGAGACCAAAATGTTCCCAAGCTCGATGGTACTAAAATGGAAAGGTCTCGAGTATTTGAAGACTGCAATAGAGTTTTCTTCCCTGATTGCAAGGAAGAGATGATTCCATGGATGTGGAGTTAAGTAAGAAACGGCATTACTGCCAGCTGGTTTTCTTTTTTCAGACTCAGGACAGCGATGTAACAGTGTAGCACCCTGATTTTAAGACCATAAAGGGAAACCTTATGAATGGCAGGCCAGAAAAGCAATGTATTCAGCTATTCAGCTGAGGCACTGGTTTCTCACTTTACAGTGAGACTATGTTTATACTCGATTGTACCAAGTTATTTTGCAAGATTCGAGGATGGATCAAAGGTGCACTATCAATACATTAACAGTGGATCAAAGTATGATGTGTTATGTTGTAATAATGAGTCCACAGAGAACTATCACCAGACTTTGTAGTCCTCCTCAATTTTATTATCATCAACCCGCTCTTCAACCACAGTGGGCAGCTGCTTTCAGGTTAAAGTTGCTCGTACTGATAAACTGATAAACCCATTCTGTTATTTTACAAACCAGATTCTCATAATTGTGACCAAAATACAGTGCTCTAGTATAGGCTAGCATTACATTTTTCTTACCGCAGCCTAAGACTTATTTCACCCTGGTCCATTTTTCAGTTTTGGCTTTTATGAAAAGCACTTACAGTGTTTGTCCACTACCTGCCTATCAACAAACAGCAGACAAACCAGCTAGTTGCTTAACAAGCATTTTTTATGTTGAAAATGCTTATTTATGACATGCTGAATACTGAAGACAATCAGCCGCACTGATGTTCAGTACAACATCATGACCTCGAGTATAACAGATTATGATTTGATGGTTTATTTCATCATTTATTTGGCTACGCCAACACAAATACTTCTGCAACTGGACTGGTACTGAACTGTTGCTAAGCAACACATAAACATTTTCCTGACCTGCACAGTGCACACTAGCTTGCTACTTTGCCTACCTGTTACCTCAGGAGTGCGCTGAAGTATCCAGGCTTCTTCCCCTCATCCTCTTCTGACGACCAGACATCATTTAATCCAAATGTTATTTCTGGAAATATTTTCATCTTTGAAAAGTTTGTTACAATCTAAGATAGAAAACGACTGTTGATGTAACACATCAAGCCGAGTCATACATGTAGTTAAAAGTCCCAGTGCTGTTATACTCTATATCAGCATTCATGAAATGCCTCTCTTCCAATCAAATTACTTGGTCGGAACTAACTGTTAACTGTATAATCGTAGTTATCATACTGGCTGTGTAATGCCAACTTTAGCCGTCTCAAAATCACTTATCTGTCTAAAGACATTGAACATTAAAATGTATTATCTAATGGAAGTAATTCTGATTTTTTTTTTTATCAAATATTGCTGCTTTGAGTGATCTTTGCCTGTTTGGTATTCCATTCAAAGCTCAGCACATAAGAAATTGGAGCGAAAGGTTTCTATGGCAATGCCCCTGACCCGCAGACAAAGTGAATCTCCTATTGCAGTGTGCTCAAATACCCTTCACTAAAACAATAATAAACTGTAAGTTATTAATAGTTACATTATCTATTCAGTGTAATATTAGACAAAGGGTCAATGAAAAATGTTAAATATTCTTATATGAAATAATATCAATAAATAACAATTATTTTGTTTGACATATTAAATACCTACATTGACTTGAAATTGATTGATTATGAGACGATGGGCCGCTGGACACAGACATGTAAAATGTGCCCCATATCCACCAGTAGTCCACATAGGAGGAGCCACACACCCAGACTGAAGGTTGTGGCCACGTCATTTGTTGTCATTTTGTGGTCATTTGATTTACTTTCCAACAAGAAATAAATGATAACTGTCAGTTTAGAGGTCCTGTATTACCATGTCCTGTAGCAATTCAGTAATCCTTCCACCATTCCAGGGAAGGCCTGTGCCACACCTTGCTACACCTTAGCCACCCTTCTGGCCCCGCCCACAACTATCAGCTCCTCCACGCCAGATACGGAGAAGACCAGAGATTGGCATTACGACTTTGGCATTACGACATGAGCTTGTATCATAAATCAGAGGGATGAGTTTAGTGTCAAAGCCAGAGCAAATTTTTCATCTGGCACTTGCAACTGATTGCGTCTTCACTGATATCTTGTTGCCATACCAACCATGGCCTCTTATTGTGAACAATGCAATACAATTTGAAGTTAATTCGTGTTCTTGTGAATTATAAGGCTAACTCCCCCTCTCCTGTTTATGATGCCCCCTGGCACTAAATTGTTCCAGCTCAACAAAGTCTGCAATGCGGCTTTGTTGAAGAAAACTTCTCAGTTGTGGAGTCAAGTCTAATAAGTATCATATTATACACTTTTACAAAAAGTCGATAAAATTGTTTGGGAGCTGTAAGGCTAAGTTTGATGCTATGACTGAAGAAGTCTTTACAGTATCTCTTTTATGTCTTAATGTAGAGAGGACGTAATGAATGATCTTTGGCCTTCACAGGGACAAAAGAATAAGAAGTATTCTCTATTTACAATTCACTCCTCAAATCCAATTTAAAGCTGCTATAATCAAATGTTTTAATGGATCAAATGAAGTGTGATGTGTCATTCAATGAGTCATTCAATACAAAGAATCCACAGAAAATTATCACCAGTTGCTCTCAGCCTTACGCTGGTTGTTTTTTATTGTTTTGGTTTTGCTGCCTGCCAACTCACTGTTTTGGTTCAGTCTCACTGCTCTCATCAACATCATTTCCAGATGCTGTGCACAGCTGTTTTCAGGGAGAAAGCGCTAAATACCCACTGTACACTGTTCACCAAATGGCAGACATTTTTAGCTGACGCTGTGGATGTTTGGCGATGGATACGTATTTCAGGAACAGGGAGGAACACAGGGTGACGTATACGAGTGGAGGAAGTGCTCCTATGCCGCCCTCCTATTCCTGTGTTTTGTTGACCCATCTATCCACCACAACCTCCTCCTGACGTGGACTTTGTCTCACTATATACTACGTCACCGCACTTTCCCCTTTACCTCCTGTCGTAATTACTACGACCACTAGATGTTGTCTAATCGCAAAACGTAACTAGGAGTCATAATAACCTACTGCACAAATGACCTTTGGGCTGTTTTTTTACAGGAAGACAGTCTCCTTATGCAGAGGGTTCAATCTTAAGAGACTGGAAACTGCAAGGTGGCATCGGATGCTGGTGTCTAGGATGACTTTGGAGATCAAAAAAGAGGAAGAGAGTGAAGTCGGAGCCAAGGATCATGGTGGAAGTTGAAGAAGGAAAACGATAGATGGTGATTGTGAGTGAGACAGGAAGATACTTGGTGGTGGAAAGTGGAAGTAAAGGAAAGGATACAGAGAAAGAAGTTGATGAAGAAGAATTTGGATGGACAGAGAGATGAAGAAAGTAGACAGGAGTACAAGGAGATGCGGTGTAAGGCAGAGAGAGAGGTGTCGAAGGCTAAGGAAAAGGCATATGATGGGCGTACATGAGAGGTTAGAGGTTGAGGAAGGAGGCAAGGACTTGTACCAGTTAGCCAAACAGAGGAACTGAGCTGGGCAGGATGTGCAGCAGGTTACGGTGATAAGGGATAGAGATGGAAATGTACTGAGGAATAGGGAAGTGCGGCGGATTAGCAAAAACAAAGTGAGTGAGTTTAATGACTTTGTAAAGTGAGAGGATGCCTGAGGAATGGAGAAGTGTACTGGTACAGGTTTTCGAGAATAAGGATGATGGGCAGTGTTGTAGCATTTACAGAGGTTGATCAGCCGCAGCAGGGGGTTATGGGAAAGTATAGTGGAAGCTAGGTGATGATGAATGAGCAGCAGTGCGGTTTCATGCCAGGAAAGAGTGCTAGAGATGTGATGTTTGCTTTCAGAGTGTTGAAGGAGAAGTACAGGGAAGGTCAGAGGGAGTTGCACTGTCTTTGTGGATTTAGAGAAAGCATGTGACAGGTTGCAGAGAGAGGAGGTGAGATATTGCATGAGGAAGTCGGGAGTGGCAGAGACGTATGTGAGAGTGGTGCAGGATATGTATAAAGGGACTGTGACAAAGGTGTGTGTGGACTGACAGATGGGTTCAAGGTGGAGGTGGGATTACATCAAGGATCAGCTCAGAGCCCTTTCTTGTTTGCAGTGGTGATGGACGGGTTGACAGACGAGGTCAGGCAGGAGTCTCCGTGGACTATGATGTTCGCTGATGACATGACGATTTGTAGTGAGAGTAGGAAGCAGGATGAAGGGAGTCTGGAGAGGTGCAGATATGCAATAGAGAGAAGAGGACTCAAAGTCAAAGCAGAGCAAGAGAGAATACATGTACATGAAGGAGAGGGGTGAGGGTGCAAGGAGCAAAGGCAGTGGAGGTAGATGAGTTTGAATACTTGGGATCAACATGACAGTAAGGCAAGATTGAGCTGGTTTGGACGTATGCAGAGGAGAGATGGTGCGTAGCTATATTGGGAGAAGGATGCTGAAGATGGAGCTGCCAGGCAACAGGAAAAGAGGATTGCCAGAGACGAGGTTTATGGATTTGGTGAGAGGAAGATGCAAGAAGAAGAAGAAAAAAGAGGAAGAAGAAGAAGAAGAAGAAGAAGAAAAAGAAGAGAAAGCTACAATCACTTATGTTGCCAGGAGCTGGTAGAAACCAAAAAAGAGTGTGAATGTTGGGCTGACTTTCATGAAGTGGTCAGCAACGCACCTCCAAATGGATGCTAATGTTTCTCCATATCTTGCTGTGTAAATAAGCAACAGCTAACAAGTTTGTTGTGTGGGACCTCTTAAAGGTGATAACTTGTCGCTCTTGTTGTTGGAAAATGGCTTGATGCAGATTTAAGTGCTAAAAGCACTATATTGAAGGATGTGATAGTATGAGAGGGCCCAAACACAAAACTATCATGTGTGGTATCTAGTATTGTAGATAGCTAGTTTTAGATTTATGTGCAGAGGTTTTGTGGATTTCATTTTTGTTTTGTTTATTTAGCTTTTTTGTTTTTCTGCTGTCCTGTCCTACATAATGGAAGTAAATATAATTTCTGCTGCTCACAGTAATGAAAAAAAAAAAACATTTAAAGATGTCAACAGCAATATGTCTTTTTACAGTTTTCATTTGGACGTCTTGCTACTGACGACGAAAACTGGTGACAGCTTGTCCTTTGGAGTAACGGGGGCAGTGTTTCTGGGGAGACACATTGCTGTTAAATTTTATAAATCAAATTTTTCGGCACCACAAATAAAATCCTGGTTTTGGCTGTTGAAATTTCAGAGACTCAATTCAGACCTGAAAACCTGGATGAATCAAACAGAAAGTGGCCGGATACCACTGGGAGCCACCTCTCTGTAATTTGAGTGAAACTGTCCATTATGTGAAGGGGAAGGTAACATGTGGTTAAGCACAAGCACACAGGCAAGGAGCAGAGTTTATTAAAAGGGGCTGAAATCTCACCTGGGATTTTCTTTCAGCATTGAGGCACATGAGAGGCAGCAGCCGAGGTCTTTGTTTAGTCTTTGGTAGACTGCTTGTAGAAATGAAATGTTGCACCTAGCTCATATTAAGTTAGTAGTTTTCAGATTCTTCATTTGTTGAGGGACCAAACCTTAGAGTGAAGAACCACTGAATGCATAAGCATAACAGTGATCTTTTGAAATAGTTTTTTAGGTGGTTTATATGTCATTAATCTGTGGTTCTGTATATCAGATCAGAGTCAGAGACCTGCACGTTTCTGACTCTCTCAAACTTGTTATGATGTTCAATTTCCTCTTAATGTTCTTGCTTCATTTAATGTTCCAGCAGCCATGGACCAACTTTTTCCCAGATTTATACCACAGTGCCTCTCTCTCTCCCACTCTTTCTCTCAATATTTTTCTATTATTACTTATTTACTTGAACAGTTTATTTTTTCACATATCATAATTACCTCGGTTGGTTTTCAGGAAGGTCAGGGGGAAAAGCGGGACTGGGTTTCTCATCATCTAACCTGTGAATTATACATATGGGCTATTTAACTGCAGTTAAATCAATCTAGCAAATAGCAAACTTGTATTATTTTTGAAGTGAGTTTTATATATTTTGAAAACTCATCTAGGGATGGGCATTGCAAACTAGCTTAGCTGATAAAAGCTGACGTACGTGGCAATGGTTCGTGCTATATACTTGTCCCTGTGCAAATGAACAAGGAACAAATAAATACATATTTGACTGATTTTTGAAAGAATATAAACTGTAAAAGATTAAATTGTCTTTTTTTTTTTTTTTTTTATCTGAAAATGCAGCTGGAAGCTTTTTTATCCCTGAGTAGCATGTGAAGGTTCCTTTCAGGCTTCAGGCTGAGAGGTGAGCTGAGGTCGGCTCAGATGATCTTATCAGCACTTTGAAGGCATTTTATGAATTGTGTATATCAGTTAGAATAGTAATGATTTGATATTTGACATCCAAACATTATAATGAATCAATAGCTGTTGCGGCCCCAGGCAGTTGCCTACCTCGCCTAATGGTGAAGTCGGCCTGTGGTGATCGTACGTGAACAATATTACAGCTTTGTTCTTAGACCCTCTTGATTCACAGCATTAAACACAGTGGAACGGGATGAACTCAAACAGCCATATTGGGTTTGATGGGCTCAATTCAGGTGAGAAACTGTGTGCTGGTCCACTTTGCAGGGATTTATTGCTGAACACTCGCACCCACCATGTTCACTTGTTATGAAAACAGATATAGTACAGTCCATTTGGTCCAGTAAGTTTCTCTGAGATCATCTCTAATCTCTAATCCTGGCAATCTCTGAGTGTGTTTGGTTCAACAAGAGTGGAGAGGAAAAGACAATGAGAAGGTTAACTATGAATTAATGTCTGCCTCCCATCTTTTCCTCCCACTCTTCACTTTTCCATCTCTTCACTCTTCACTTTTTCTGTCTCTCTTGGTAACAGCTCGTGCTATAGGCTCACCTTGCTGGTTGCCAGGCGGCTGATGAATTTTTCATGTCCAGTGTATGGTACTACAGAGGAGTGGTGAAATCCTGACAGTGGAGCTCGTGTGGGTGAACATGTCAGTCCGTGGATATGGAGGCATCGATTAATGGAAGTAGGAAGTGCAAACAATTACAGCTCGGGTAGCGCAGACATCGCAGCGCTGAACTCCGAGTGCCTCGGTACGAAGGAGAAGAGTGAAGGATCTGGGATTCGAGCTGCAATCCCACGTATCAGCCTGGGGAAATTACAGGGGAGCTCAGGATTGTTAGGCCCCTCTACTTAATGAAGAGCATATATCTCAGCTACGCTACTCCAGCTTACATCTAAATGAAAGACATGCATAATGACAGCCAGTGTTCAGGCATGCAATGCATATGCAGCAGATAGGTATATAGACAGGCGTGCGCCATTACACTGTACTCTCTTCCTCCTGAAGAAATGTCATGAAACACAGCAAATGAATGTTTCCTGCTTCGAGGCGATAGATGGATTACCGCTGTGCTCAATCAGGAAATGGCTTTTTAACACACGCGTCTTTTAACCTCCCTTTGTTTCGCTTGTGCCCACATCAGTCTGATGTATAAGAAGATACACATATGGAGGCCTTGACTGTTAGACTGCCTATTTCTTCCACCATTTCCTGTTGACATGCAGAAGTGATTGTGTAGACAATGGGGTTAAAACCTTGAACAGCACTGTTCAGCTTCCTCCTCTGCTCAGAACATGTCTGAATGTTACAAGATGAAATCACGGAAATCGCTGGAATCAATATCCAGGATTCGAGGATGGCCACCGCTTCAACGTCTTCACTGGAAACCAACATGTCAGAATATGTCATTTACAGCTTTTAGCTGGCAAACAATTGATTTTCACATCCAGCCCATTTAACATTAACAACACTACCATTCACTGTGAGTCATGTTTGAATCATGTAAGTCCAGTATTCGCTCTCTTTTAGCTCTGTTTTTGGGTAAGCTGCTAAATTCTAGCTGCTGTGTTCACCAGATAGTCGCTAACTGTTGTCTATCTCTTCTTGAGGTAGTGTACTTTTTCACTGAAATGAGCTGCAGCAGAAATAACACTGTGAGCAGTGAGAGTGAACCAGAACAGTAAGGTTGGAGGGTAGACAGTTAAACTATGAGCTGATACTCACTATAAAGCTCTGTGAAGCTGCAGAGTCAGGTAATGATTCTCTTTAGGCTCCATCACTACGAGCGACCTCTTTCATATCATCACATTGTTTTCACATCCATCATTTGATAGATTATTATTAAAAAAATATCCAATATATCTACTTCAAGTTTTCTGTGCTTTTATCTTTCTATCTGGATCAGTGCTTCCCAACCTTTTACAACCCAGGGCCCACTTGAAAATCTAAAAAATGTTGGCGGCACAAATCTTACCACCAGACTGGGGGGGGGGGGGGTTTTTTTCTATTCACCATGTGTCTCTTGACTCTCTTTCCTTTTTACTCCTCCTGTTGCTAACCAGCTATGTTCTGGTTGTAATCTTTTAGCAAGTAGTTACACTGAGATAGCAAAGAAGCAGCGTATACAATATAATTGGATGGCAACAACATAAAAGTTGCTATCATTGGCTTATCACAATGACAGACCTTAATATGAGAAGAAAATAAAAACAATGAAAGGATTTTTTAAATTGTTTTGAATATTTTTAAAGCTCATTTAATTTTCGAAAACCTTAATAACATTATTTATGTCTTTATACCTCAGGACAACAGGATAGAACTAGAGGTGTGCTGTTAGTGAAGGTAATAGTCAAATAGAGAGTGAAATCACTGCAACCCAACAGAGACTCTATAGCTATAAATATATGTAAATAAAAATCCAACCACACATTCTGCTGCTATATGTCAGTGAATGAACTCCAGCAGCTGTGGCACAGCTAAAGAATAAGGTGGAGAAACAGAACAGAGTTAAATAGCTATCATTACATTTACATTTGCATTTGCTCATTTGGCAGAGGCTTTTATCCACCAGTTCTTACATGTGAGGGACATCAGTAAAGCTTCAGTGCAGGAGGAAACCTTGGTGTAAGTACTAAGTGCTACATCTATTCAATAAGTGCAAGGACATCAGGTAAAGAAGTGCACCGAAAGTGCATAGTAAGTGCTAGTTAGGCATGTTAGGGTGTAAAAGGTGTTAGGAGAGGAGGAGAGATGAGTCTTCAAGAGATTCTTGCAGACAGAAAGAGACACCATGCTCTGATAGCATTCGGTAGCTTGTTCCACGGCCGGGGAGCCACAAATGAGAACAGTCTGGACTGTGATTGCCTTGTTTGCAGGGATGACAATACCAGACGACATGAGCCTGTATGATACCATCTAGCTTCTCTTGCAAGGAGCAGCCAGTGTAAATGCTAATCGGTGCTGTGCCTGTCAAAAGGGACAGAGCAGCTGTTGTTTTACAGAGCGAGCGCAGGACAGAAATGTTGATGATGCTGCATATTCTCAGACCTCGTGCCACAGACACTAGTACCTGTCTCACACTGAGACACTTGTGGGGATAATCAGCTGTTTACAGCAGACAACAGGCAGGTTAATTACTGCATAACAGACAAAGGATATTCAGATGAGACACGCTGGTGGAAAAGCCAGCGTGACTCCTGAGCAGCTTCACAGCAGCTTGCAATAGATTCTGCAAGAGCCTGAAACTCTCCAGGAGGGATGAAAACCATTTCTTCATTTCCTGTTTTGATGATGATGATGGTATTGGAGAGTGCTGTCATGCAAACAAACCAAGAGGTGTGACATAATAGGAACTGACAGGGCTGCTTTGGTGACTCATCCTGTGTTATCAGCACTATAAAAACTCATGTGGGGAAATAAAATTCAGGAGACTGACAGAGTAATGACTGCAACTGCACCAGAGGCCTGTACTACAAAGCAGGATTTGAGATTAGCCATGTAGCTTCAGGTTTCACTCTGGGTTTCCAGACTCACGACGGTGGTTCACTTGTTACCAAGGTAAATCACCATGGTAACTCATGCTGAACTCCTAACCTGCTCTAGAGCAGGTTAACTTCAGAGGATCAGATCAAACCCTGTCAACAGCCAAACTCCTGACCAATCAGATTCACAGGAAAAACAGAGTCATCATTCCTCCAGGATCCCAGCGGGAACAAAAAAGTAAAAAAAATGAACTGATAAATAATAATGAGCAGTAGATATTTTTATTAATTCAGTCGAATTGTTTTTCTGTGTGAGGCTTCCCAAGAGTCCACTGTATTTAAAACAGAAGTTCTAACAACTGGAGGGAAAGTTTATCACATTAAATAACTACATAATAACTATTATAGCTTCATTTTAATTGAACAAAGATTCTTTAATCCCGACAAGATTCCTGTCAGTGTCGATGCTTTTACTCTCTTCTTCATCGCTGCAGCTCAGAATAACATGAGGAGACTCTGTGACGATACTAGAAATAAAAACTAAACCTCTGATGTCTTTGATTTGAAAAATGATCCACACACTGTTAAATATTTCCTATGATTATAAATGAATATTTCAGTCAGACCGATCTCATCAGTCATGAACTACTTCTCTCTGCAGCAGAAAAAGTCAAGACATTACATAACATGACATGAAATTACTTTAACTCGTTTTTTGTCTGCATCACATTGTCATGGTTTCCCATGGCAGACATTTTATGTTTGAGATTATGTTTGTATTTTGGTCATTTCCTGTTTTATTTTGTAGTTTCCTTGTGTTTATTGATGTATGTACTTCCTGTCTTGGTCCCGTTTCCCTGCTTGTTAATGTGTTTCACCTGTGTTCAATCACCCTTGTCTCCCTTGTGTCTCCCCTTTGTCTTTGTCGGTTCGTCTGTTCATGTCTCAGGTTGTTGTTCCTTGTTTGCCCTCGTACTTTGGTTTCCTGTTCTGTTGGTTCGCCAGTTTTTCCCAGTTTTTCCCTGTTTGGATTTTGAGTTTTGTAAGTAGTTACTTTTGTTATGAAAACATTTTGCATGTACTCCTGTGTGTTGGTTGCATTTGGGGTCCAGCCTTACCACATACCTTGACACACATAGTATGTAGTATCACATGTAATAGTTTGTTCATCATCAGGCAAAAGAAAAAATACAGTAAAAAGCTTAATGATAATTCATGCAATTATTTACAGTATGTCTTTAACCTGACTTTAATAATTGGAAATCATTTCTAGTGTTTGTTTGTTTTTTTTATTCCAGGCATGTGATCTTATTGTTTACAATTCACCTTGTTGAGTATCACTTTTGGTTGTTGCCATGACAAAAATACACACAAACTTTATTCATGGTTATGATGATGTTGCTTATAATTAACAACTGCACCTCTTTCACATCAACGTGCTTGTAGTCGGATAAGAAAACCCAGGGTTAACCGAGCCAGTAGATAAAGGTAAAAATCAGTGTTTTACAACAACAAAACCAAACAACAACCAAAAGGACAAGCACACAATTTATTTGAAGTGGTTACAGGTTACTGTATGTGCGCTGAAGCACTGAAAAATCCCCCATACATGTTCAGCTCAGTTGAGATTGTGAAAGCCGAGAAATATGACTCATGTCATTTTCATACTCATCTACCCATGCAGTGAGCGTTTCTCTCACCATCTCATTTTCAGCAGAAAATCGAGATCAAGTGCCTTTTCAAACGTGTCACAGAGCATGATGGTCGGTTAATTGTTAAATTGTATCATGCCGTTCACCTGTACACCTGTGGAAAACATCAACACTGTTTGTCTGTCTACAGTCATTTATTCAAGTTATTCACTCATCTGCACATATTTGTATAGTGTATAAACTGAATCCATGTTAAAGTGTGGCACACCAGGTGCATCAGTGTAGACAGGAAGCAAGTCAGAGAAAAACACTATTTAAATAAATAAATAAATAAAATAGATAAAAATCAAATAACTAGCACCTTGAGTAGCTACAACAGTAAATGGCTGCTAATGAATCGGTATTAACAATCTAGTAATTTAAGACCGGTGACGTCAGGTAGCCTAGCGAAGCTCCGCCGTGTCATTAAATGCAATATTTGTAATCAGCATGCCCTAAATCGTTTGACTTGGAGACGTAGCTTCTGGGAGGGCACATCAGAATTATCTAATGTGACCTCACTCCAAACATAGTGTGAACGACTTCAATCAAATATAGGTAGGGACCATTTTGTCATTTTGTCCTCCCAAAATGTTGGTAAGGACAGGTCCCTACCGTCCATATGCAAACCTACACCCATAACCTTAACCATTAGTTTTTACAGTTTGCAATTCAACATCTTTCAGACCAATTTATCCACCTGAAGTTTCAAACAAAACAAGAAAGTATGTATCAGATGAGGAACAAGATTCAGTGCCTTTTCCAAATCTCATTAATCTTTTAATCCCACACTTCTAACCTGTGAAAAGTTTTCACAAATCATTATGTTTTTTTGCGTTGATTAATTTTGGTGCAAAAATTGCTGTTTTCAGTTCAGCTATGCAGCAAAGTATTTTGGGATTATTGTGAATAAACAAACTTAGGTGAAAACAAGATTTGACAAGCAGCTTAATATATGCACATATGCAGCGCTCCAACTCAACAGCTGAAGCATGAAGAGTGCAGGATTGCACTGATGTTACAACAAAATGTCCAATAACAAAGCTCCAAGTACTAAAACCACTAAAATCACCTGCTGAAATGGCTTTTTGCTATGGATACATCTTCTCTACCACTGCAGCAGTAATGACCTAAGATCAGCACTAAAACAGTGGTCAGACATAAAAATGAATATATGCTGAAAAACAGTATAATATTATTCTTTATGGTTGGCATTTGCTTCAAAGACAGTGTTGTTTTAAGATGATGTGTTGTTTTATTAAAAATGTTACAGCGCAATATAACAAATACGAAAAAATAACCCCAGAAAATAGAATAAATGTAATGACTATTGATATCCACAGTGTTTTTAATATGATATATCATATAATACCATTTATGGTGACTGAAAACAAACACAAAGTAATCACTTAATAATCACAAGAGAAGCTTTAAAGGTCCCATATTTTACACTTATCACACAAGAAGGTACAGTGAAGATATATCTCTGTGTAGTTTTCCATCTCTTCTCTCAGGCTTCTCCTCTTTTAAATGTCTTATTTTATGATTTATTTTATTAATTTTACATTAATGTTTTTAATGTTTTACATTTTAAATCAATGCTTAAATCAATTATGTTTTTGTTTTTTCATGTGAAGCACTTGGTGTATGTCATTTCTTTGTTGTAAAGCAAGTGCTATATTTCTTGTATGGAAGGTGCTATACAAATAAGGAGCTCTGGAGCTCTATCAACACATCAGTGAGCTGAACCCATACTGAATGATCGAATCCAAATATAACAGATTTCAGGTAAACACTCAGAGAAATCAAATCCTGTAAGGTTGGATGGTGGGTCCAGGTGGGCTTGAGACCATGGCTGAGAGCGGTGACTGCTTTGTTGTGACAGAAGTCCTGACGGCTCATTTTAAGGCTCAGTTTCTGAATACAGGCTGTGTGCATTTCCCTGTGGACTGAGTAACTTTGATACTTTCACAGTATTAACATAGAACTTATTCAAATGGACATGGACATCTACCTTTATATAATATTGGACCTTTAAGCATTGCCAAGACAAAATCATGTTTTATTTTGGGTGTTTTAACCATTAAAGCAAAGTCGTGCACACCTACATCCTTCTCGACTTCTAGATGTTCTCATGCTGCAAACCTTTTGTGCTAAATTCTATGTGGTAATGACTTGTTTACATTCAAATATAGCGTCTTTGAAACCCTGACAGCAAGACGGTAACAGAAAGTAGCCTGATGGTGTGAGAAAAAGACTGAAAATGTGCCAGAAAGGCTTTCAGTCAGCAGAGCTTTGCTTTTAGAGTGTCTGAAAGCTGAAATTCTTGAGAGTTAAAAGTGTAAACATTGGGCAAAAACCTGTTTTTGAGGCAGATTTGAAAGAATTCTGGTGTGGCCACTGATTGTTTTTTCTTCCACACGTGTTCTGTGGGAATAGGACGGCTTGAAACTTTCAACACAGACTCTTCTGCAAATATGTGAGGGACTGACTTCAAAATCAGGATGTTAAATAAATTGGATCAAACAAGTCTTCTGTTTTCCATTGCATCTTCAAACCACAAGAGGCATGCCTTCATTGCCTACGTGTAGATTCCATGCGTGTGTCAACCCTGTGCATGAAAAACCTCTTATCATTAGTGTACAAAAGGCGGCTTCTGAAGGGATGCTGGTGGTGGTGTGCTTCTCGAGTCTCTGCTGTTTTCCTTTTCCCCCAGTGGAGAACGCCGTCTGTCTAGCGGCTGTCTTCCTTTCTGTCAGGAAGCTCGTGTTGGGTGGAGTGACGCCTGAGGCTTGTTTACTGTTGCCCCGTGGGGGGAACGTGATGTGAAATAAGAGGTGGCTGAGCTGTTAGAGGGGCTAAGGAGGGATCAGGCTAGAATGTGACTGCGCTATAGTTTAAAACCCTTAAATCCCAGGGGAGAAGTGCAGAGTCAGTGCCGCAGCCTTGTAAAGTCTGCAGGTCTTGCGCTTCCAATGTAAAGTCTGCTTGTAGGAGCACAGAGCTGTAATGCAACCCCTGGTAAGTGGAAGCTCCTGAGGGGACAACAATAGGTTTACATCCAAGTGAGTTACTGTACCTTGTGAAAACGGGCCGTCTGCTATCTGACTTTATTGTGCATTAATGTCATTGCTGCTGTCGACCTCCATCGGCGTCAGTTAACATGAAAAGATCTCCTTTCTGTCCAGCCATAAAACCTCTTTAGCCCTGGAAAGCAGCCACTCAGAGGGAGTCAGAGGACAACAGTAAGGAGAGGGGGGTCAAATTAAGTCTAGACGCTCACTATTCATCCATTCTGTCCATATGAATTGAACCTCCCGAGGTAGACACTGTACAAACAAAAGACAGTTTTTTCACATGATGACCACAGATGTCTTTGAAGCTGCCCAGTAACAATGTCACCTTGTATATGAAGCATTTACAGTAGGCTACAAAAAGAGAGCAGGAGTTGATTCTGTTTGTGAATCCAGCTGTGCACTGACAGATTAATTTACAAAGATGTGCAGCCTTTGTGGCGAGGGATTTAAAGGGAATCTTGGACCTACATTATAAGGCTGAATACAATCTGAAAAAAACAAGGATGACTGTTATACTGAATGCACAAGGGACATGCCAGCAAATATATAACATTATGTCTGAGTGTGCATTTGGAGCAGCTATGGAAAGAACATATACAGTATGTTGCAAACACAACACAATATCGTACTATATAATATTATACATTTGATCTAACAGGTAACCATGTGCTTTGATGAAATGGTGATGATATTTCACATTTGATCTGTTTCCCCCCTTTCCATAGTGCACGTATGATGCAATGCAAAGATAACACACAGACAGCTTACTGTAATGTTTGAGTGAATGACACCCACCTTCAGCTATACACAATATATATGACATGAATGATTTCCTGAGCTGTGTGCAAAGAAGCACTCTGGATGTACAGCTCCACCAGTGTGGGAGCTTCAGCTCTGGCTCTCCTTCATGAAAGCGACAAATGGAGCTGTGTAATGGCAGTTGTTTAAAAAATTCTCCTCTTAATATTACACCCATTTATATTAGCAGGGATTCTGGTTAATTGCTCCAGAAATTGTTGCCGCATTATTTCTACATTCTCAGTACACTGAATGATACAGCTTGATATTTGTGAATACTTATGAGAGGACAACTGAAGTGTGTGTGTGTGTGTGTGTGTGTGTGTGTGTGTGTGTGCGTGCGTGCGTGTGTGTGTGTGCGTGCGTGCGTGCGTGCGTGCGTGCGTGCGTGCGTGCGTGCATGTTGCATGTGGACATTTAATTAAAGCACATCTCATAACATACGGAAAGCATGTAATGTAAATTACCAGTGTTGGAGAATAACTAATTACATTTACTGAAGCACCGTATTATTTTCATTTAATGCTATCTTATACTTCTAAATCATTTTTACAGTTTTTACTTCCCTACATTTTTCTGGCAACTGAACTTCCTACTTAAAAACTATTTCTGATCAAAAATATCATCTTAAAAATAAACTATATGAAAAGTAATTAAACGATGATATGTATATATCAATGGGAAGAAGCACGTATGAATGAGCACAACCTCAGCTAATAATATATATCATTCAATTAAGACTTCTGTACAGTATAATAGGAGATAACAGTCCATAAAACAGAAAAAAGAAAAAACCCACCTGTTGCACACATTTATTTGGATAGTGCCAGAGGTGATTCGAAGTTTCTCTCTTTGTGTTCATGAATTATGTTCATTCTTTTGAGCTGTATTCATGGAAGTTTTTTTTTTTTTCATCACCTTGAAAAATCATCTCCAAAGCCTCTGTTGCACTAAATATCTGACTGGTCACACGTCTGTTTTCAGTCAGTACAATAAACTTAGACCAACTTCTCCTCCTTCTCTGAGCTCAAAATAACACTGTACTACTCCCATTTAGTTTGGGTATACCAGCGACTAACAGCCAAGGCCAGCCAAGCTTCTGAATCAGACATTGATTGGCTGTCTAGCAGCCACTGCAGCCAAAAGTGTCAAATTCAGTGACTTGACTCTAGACGCCACTTACAAAGATGGTGGATGAAAACTGATCATAAAAAAAAAACATATAGAGGAAGCAGCAATGTGGCAGGTGAACTATAAGACTTCCCAAATCTTTTCTAACATTTCATATTAGTTTATCAACTGAACTCAGTGACTCACACGGACAAACATGGGCTTGTTAGAAAGTGCAGATTCTCTAGTTTAAGGTGTCACAACAGCATGCCTCTATCTTGAACAATCGGGGAGTTATGATGCATATTAAAGACAATATGATATTTGGAAGGGAATACGCTCCTGAGGGCTTCACATTCCTGTGCTGCAGTTTAAGTGTAGTGTATCATTTGCGATTGCTCGTGTTTCTGTTGTTCATATGCTCGTCAGATCTGCTAGTTTCTTTGGCTTAGTAATTACTTATGGCTCCTCTCTTCCTCCCGCTCTCCTGCTCTGTAATAAATGCAGTTTATCTGACAGAATGGAGGCAAGGCTCAGTGAAGTCACCTTCCCTACAGCTCCTGAGTAGCTGGGAAACCAGGGCGGCTGGGTGACTGCCCGACGGCCCATGGTTCACACCCATTCACAGTCCAGCCATGTACTAGCTTTATACTGAGTCTTGTTATATTGGTCTAAGTGTCACAACCTGCTATGCCTCTGTCTCACTCTCCACTCTGCCACACCTCCTATCAGCCTCACTGTCCTCACCTGTTGACCCTTTGCTGCACTCTATCTCCAATCAGGACAGTATATCTTCATCCCCGGTTCTCTCGCTCTTTGCCAGATTGTTCTCAGTATCATGCAAGCCTTTCCGGCATTCATCTCCAGACTGACTTCCCGCTATCGATTCTGCTCATCCCTGACCATCCTGCCTCTTCTCTGCCACGGTAAACGCCTAAACCTTCTGTCCCTGACCACGAGTTCTGCCTGTGCGCTTCCTGGTCCCTGTCTGCCTGTCCCTGTGGCTGTTTGGTGTTCTCCAGCTCCAACGTCACAACGTGAGTGCTTCCCAGCTGGTTTCCCGATCCTTCGTGTGCAATATCTCTGCTGGTTCTTTAATAAAGGTCATTATCAATCATACCTGTGGTGTGTGGTGCTGCAACTGGGTCCTACCAACAATTGTTACACTAGGTAATAATGAGTTGGACAGAAGATCAATGTCTATGTAATTGCTAAAAACAAGTATTATTTTTTATTGCCGTAAAAAGCAAGACAATTTGGTAGTGAACATTTTGTGGTGAACTTGAAACCAGGACAAACCAGGTTGTCTGGTTACCATATGATAGGATATGATGTCAATATACGTATATGTATGTGTATGTATATATATAGCTAACAGCTCATTTTAAATGAGCTTTTAGCTGATTGGGGTACACTGTTTCCAGTACTCTTCACCACTCAGACTCGGAGCCTAACAGAATTTAATCAGCATCCTTTAAATACCACTTGTTGCTGCAGAGGCCACTGTTGCTGCTGTGTGTGTCAAGAGGCATGTAGAGACGCATATTAATGCCAGGTCTGATTAGAGCCATAGTCTCGCTTCAAACTGACACTAGACAACTTTCCTCCCGAGCGTTTTCAGATGGTATTAATGTTTGCAGCGCTATCGCAAAGAAGAATATGTATAGTTTCACCACTTCTCATATTACAAATGTCGCCACCAGGAGACGTGTCATTTAGACTATCAAACAGACAATCAATAGTTTGCTTCTGGTTGAGGTAGTGCTAGCTGTAGTGTAAGGAGCATGGCCACTGATATTAGCCTGGCTACTGTGGTGCTGTAAAGGCAGAGTAAAACACCCTGTTTGCAGTTTTTATTACTTAAAGTTCCAATAGAATTAATGCCAACTGAATGTCAGTTTTGAACCCTCTCAAGTCCTGGAGCTCTCTCCATAGAGGGACTGGCTTCAAAGACAACCGGGCAAAAGCCCATAAAGTCGAGGATCACTCTTGTTTTACCCCACTTTCTATCACTCTGCTTCTTCACTTTCTTCACCTCCTCTAACAACCGGGGTCTTTTTCTTTGGGTATTGTTCCTACAGTTCCCAAATATGGTCCACTTGACCTGTGTGAACTCCCAACGACTGGTGGATTGAATCCCTTTGTGCTAGTTCACTCTTTACCTCCAATTGCCCTCACCGAGGCCACATATCACACAACACTTTTTAAGGAAGAGGTGAAAATATTTATTAGTAAGCCATTAATAATTCATTGGAATTTAATGTGCATCCAAGGACATAGTCTAAGTCACTATTAGAGATTTAAAGCCTCAATAAATCTACCGCATACGGCAAGAGGCATCCAACAGCCACCGCCCAGTCTGCTCCACTTTTATGTGTATGATTCATTCAGGGCCAATTATACAACGAACAACATGGTGTTGCTGCAGAGTACAGCCGAGTGCTACTTGCGGTGGCAACTTTCCACGTTTGCTATTTATCATGAACGACACACGCGAGATGTCTGCCAAATGCTCTGCCGTCAATTTGCAGAGTAGCATGTAAATATAATTAAATGATGACATAACCAAATTATGTAAGAGCCTCTAATGGAGTCTGTAACCTCTTTCAGTTCTCCGCATGAACATTGTTGTGTCAGACAGCTTCAGAAGAAGTGGACCACAACTGAACAGCAGAATTAATGGGGGAGAGAGCAAGAATAAATGCAATGTTATAGTGAACTTTGACCCTCCCTGACTCGGTCTAAGGGAGAATTAAAGGAAATAAAACCTGACTGTATGAATGAGCTAATTTTCTATGCCGAACTAGACACAGTGAGCATGACAGCGGCGGGATAGGCGCGCAGAGAGAGGTAGATTGAGAGTAACATGGAACAAATAAAGCCATGAGTGGGAGAAAGATGGGGCGCTGGGAGGGGAACACAAGTAAACAGGATTATGAAACAAACCCTCAGGCAAATGAATATCATTGAGAGGTATATCACTGCAAACAAAGATGAATCAACTCCCTCTGGATGAAAAACTTGTCCCACAACTGCAAAAAAAAAAAAAAAAAAGGAACAAAATCTCCTTATTTACTTTTTTATGTCTGAAAAAAAATAGCCACTATATTTCATGCAGTTTCTTTTGCTTCTAAGGTATAAACGCTCTGATTTCTCATGAAAACAGTTACTCTCTCAGTGTATATTTAATGCACACTCCCATGAGTGTTTTATACTGAAACCCAGCATGGTGAAACACGCACACCATGTGCCCTCCACCAGCTTTAATCATTGCTCCACCATTCTTAATGTGAGTGATTATTAGCGCGGGGATTAATCGGCTCATTTAAATCTCATGCTGGCCCCCTTGTGATTTACTTCTGTAGGCGACTTCCAAGTGCACACAGTAGAGGAGACTGGAGAGTGAAGCAGGGTAGAGTTTCTCCCGTTTACTCCCCCCCCCCGATGTGTGAGTGTCTGCTTCACAGAACCTAAAAAGGAGCAAAGGACGTTTTAACCACTTTATCTCCCGACTGGAAAGCTTCATTAGAGTGACTTGCACAAGGCAAGGTGAGGACAAGGAGGAAAAAAAGGACTGGAAGAGCAGGGGAGGAGAGGAGGACAATTAGAAAGCCAGCTAGGGTTCTTCTTTGATAAAGCTCACAAACAATCCAGGGACTCTGCAGTGCTGTAGCTGCATGTTCCCGTGCTCCTGCACTTACAGAAAATTCGTGCAGTAGTCTTCATGCCGTAGTTTTGTTGTGGTACGTGTTGTGGCAGTTTTATGAGGCAATTTTTTCTCAGGATGTGTGAGTTTGAGGGTGGGTGGAGGGGTGGGAGGGGAGCCTCATGTCCAGGGTAGATATATACACCGTGTAAGCTCAGTGCCCTTGAATGTGGCCTTGAGCCTCTGTTGCATTCCAACCTTCTCACTTCACTGTCAAGAGATCAAATAAGAGAAAAACTAATCACAAAAGTGGAGTGATTGTAATCCACACTGTTCTGAACTCAGACAGAGGGGAAGATGCAATGCTGTCATGGTCACTTATTCCTAATCTCTTGTTATTGTGTAAACTGCATATACTGCAGAGATGCTAACATTAATGATGTTCCAATGTCTTTAATACATCATCTGATGCATTTAATAATTTGTGAATATTTTCATAATGCACAATTCATAATCTTCATTCATTATTTATTTTATTTATCTTTAGATCTCTTCAGTGGTGGATGAAATCAAACAATGTACAAATCTTTTATTTAATGACGCCCTGTTGAGTTTTCGACCACTAGTAGCACTGCAGAGTTTTTACTGTTCCAGCAACATGTTGTTGTAGGTAACATGCGAAGACAGGAAGCAACATGCCCTCAAAGGAAGTTCGAGAAGACAGTGAACAAGTAAACAAGGATGTAAATAATACAGGGTTTCAAAATAAATGCTTAGAAATATAAATTGGCTTTACAAATGTGCATGACACATTTATCTTAGAGCTTGAAGAATGTAAACATAATGTAAACATAAGCATAACTTATATAACTAAGTTAAAGTAGCAATACCACACTATAAATAATTCTATTACAAATTGTGATACAAATTTTGATAATATTTCGATTAATTGTGCAGCTTTAATAATAATGCAACATATGTGTTAAACTGGTCATATTTTGCATGTAAAAATTAACTACTAACTATCATTAATGTAGTGGAATAGATATATAATGTAGAAGAAAATTGTTATAGTCAGGTAAAGTAGAAGTACCTCCACATTGTTACTTTCCACCAATCTAGCTGCTGCATTTGCAGATATAATACCACAGTTTTATCAGAGCGCCAACCTTTTTTGGTTAAAATATTAGACGTAGTCTCATATGTGCTAGTACATTTGATTATTGTAAGACTGATCAATTCATCTCCCTGCACAGGATACTAGTAGAAAAAAGATGAACGGACGGACAGATGGATTAATATTACGCAGATTTCCCTATCACAGTTATTCTTACTTCTGCCCCAGTTGTTTTCCATGTAGAGGTTTAGTGTCTTATGATTATTTTGCATTCTCACCGCAGCCTAAATAATAAAATACTTCGCCTGCCTAATTTATCATGGTTATGAGGACGCATCTTACAGGTCTGAGAACAGTGAAACCAGGCCAGCTGTTATATGTCACATATTATCTCAAAGACATTGGGTGCTTTAGTGGTTACCTATTATTCATTCAGAACAAATGACAGTCAGACAACATGGAGCCAGAGAACACGGTGCAGAGGCAGAAAATGTTAAGATTTTGTCTAAAGAGGCAGAAATGTGATTATGTAGCTTTGAGAAAAGTTATGGATTTATATGTGTGTATATAGAGTGCACGCACATAAATATGTATGTGCACGTGTATGTTTGTATATGCATACAGGCACAGCAGTGCAGCCTTTATCTTGTAACCTTGGGAGAAACAGGGAAGGATCTTGTCTTCTATTTGCAAACACAGAGGCAAGAAAAAGTAGGTGAACCCTTTGGAATTATCTTCACTTATGCATGAAGTTTCCTTCAAATATAATCAGGTCCTCATTTATAAAAAACACTCCAACATTTTGAGTATGCTGCTCACTAGAAACATCTGCCAATGTGAACCGTGTCTCGCAAATGAGAGACATCAGAAGACCTACGATTAAGAATTGTTGATTTGCATAACTGTGAAAAGGGTTACAAAGTGATTTCAAATAATCACTGGAGCTGATTAACGTCTGTGTTCATGAATCTACCTCATGCTAATCGTGATGCACGGTTGCATGGAATATGAGGCCCATGGCAGAAAATTAAGAAAGAAGCTGCTTCATCTCTGTGTCCCTGAAGTTTGTCAAAGAGCAGCTTGACTCTCCACAGTTCTACAGGGAAAATGTTTTGTGGGCTAATGAAACTTAAGTTGAATTATCATGGTGGAGGGAGCATCATGATTTGGGGTTTTGCTGCCTCTAGATCTGGACAACTCTTCATCATCGATGGGAAAATGAATTCCCAAGTTTATCAAGGTCTTTTACAGGTGATGTCAGGGTGTCTGTCCACCTGCTGAAGCTCAGGAGAAGCTGAGTGATGCAGCAGGACGATGACTCTAAACATCAAAGTAAATCTACTACTGAATGACTTTAAACTGAAAAAATCCAATCCACCTTCTGAACTGCCCCAGTCAGAGCCCAGACTGTAATCCAGTAGAGATGCTGTGTACTGACCTGAAGAGCCGCTCACACCAGACAGTCTCAGAATATGTCTGAGCTGAAGCAGCTCTATAGGAACAGTGAGCAGCTCTGACCAGCAGCTACTGGAAGAGCTTGTTTCAGGTTATTGTGCCAAAGGAAGTGTGACCAGCTAAGTGTTCACTTACTTTTGCACTGTGAATGTTTAAAGGCTGTGTTCAATAAAGAACCAAAAGATCGGGTGTTAGTAACTTAAGCACCATATGTTTCTTTACACAGATCACATTTTATGACCAATCAATGCAGAAAACCAGGTCGTTCCAAAGGGTTCACGTATGTATGTGTGTGTGTGTGTGTGTGTGTGTGTGCGTGCGTGCGTGCGTGCGTGCATGCGTGCGTGCATGTGTGTGTGTATGAGGGCATTCTTTGCTGTAATATCTTGTTCAGGGGCCAACTGGCAAAAAAAAAAAAGTGCCCACTCCCTGCAATTTCCAAAACAAGACACACCTTTCAAGCTCTCCTCAAGTAAAGATATCACCTCACCTGAACCCTTGATAACAACAGATAGATTATAGTGTACATACAAACCTGTACATGCCATTCTGTGATTTAAATGTTTATAGATCACTGATGCAATAACATTTGGACCCACCAAAGAAAAGTCCCTTTACTCCCAATGGCAAGTCCACACTTGTGCTTGTTAATAATTATCATTAGCTTCCAGAATGACCCTGATCAGAACAGCATTATTTGTCAGTGCCTTCAAATAGAAATCATTCATACAACTGTTTTCTATTTTCCACCACAATATCTGTGGTTTGGTTAAATGTGGGATATAATGTGGATGCAAAATCCTTAAAAACTGATTTCTAGGCCGCGCGGGGGAAGTGGAGACAAGCTGTGTGAGTGCAATACTGAAACTATTACCTTTTAAGTTGCTGTAGAAAACACTTGCTTATTTACATTCAGCAGTTACAGAGCAACATTAGCATTCATCTGGAGTTGTGATGACTGAAAGTCCAGTATTCACTCTCCTTTCAGCTGTTTTTGTTTTGTGCCTACCAACCCCTGAGAGAAATATGTGTTTTTTTAGCAACTAAATGCTCCATTGTGTTCACCAGTTATCTACTAACTCTGACGAACCGTGGGTTTATCAGAGATCTGTCACTGAATAAGCCGCTTGCTGTGTGAGAGACAACCAGAACAGTAAAGATGAGAGCGGGAAAGTCTGGTGATAACTCTCTGTGGGTTCATCACCAAAAACAAATCCTTTAACATTACATGTCGTCATTTGATCCATTGTTAACATTAAAATATTGATTACAGTCACTTAGAGTACAGAGCCCGAGAGGAGGAGAAACAAAAAGTTCATTTATGTGCACGATTTAATAATTATTGCTCTCAATTTACCATAACGCCTGACGTTAATGCCATTAGTCTGTAGAGACAGTCTCACACTCTCGCTGTGGATACTCGGATTTAATACAGTTTTATTCTCATCTTGGATTTTTGATCATTTTGTTATCTTAGAGATCCCTTAAACATATTTTACATAAAAACCATAAAAACTTTGCACTGCAGATATCAACCAGTAACTCTTCAACTCTTCACTTCATGTCTTCTTTGTTATTTTCTTTTATATGTTGCGATCTACAAGGGGGGAGAAGCCAAAATATATGTTATGATATCAAACGCAGAGCACTAACTAGTAATTTGTGCGCACAAATTATTAAATCAAGAGCACAAATTTGTTTTGTTTTTTCTCCCTCCAGTGCACCTCCGGGGCTCCAGAAGTGCCCATAAAAAATTGAACATCTTCATATCCATGGCTTGCATCTTGCATCTGCTGATGAAGATCATGTGATGTGACTGAAAGAACTTAAACAGTTAGTAAAGGGACATTGAGATGAAATGCTATTTTTAACTAGTTGGTTAAGGTCTGGAAAAGATCACAGTCATGATAAGGGGGGGGGGTACATATTATAGCCTATTGTTGAATCCTTATTGTTTTTAGAAGGTCATGCATATAAACATAATGTTGACTGTATAATCAGTATCAGTTAAGTTGCATCCCTGTTTTCATTGTTGCAGAGAAGAGGACCAAATCACTGGTTCAATGAAGCATTTGTAAAGTATAATGTCTCACATATAGCATTTCTAGCGCACTACTGTTTTGCAAGGGCACATACACACACACACACACACACACACACACACACACACACACACACACACACACACACACATATACACACAAGTGAACGGACTGACAAGTCATGCTAAATGCCAGCCAGGTGGTCAGCTTGAGGCGAAGCTGAGGAAAAGGTTTCCCTGTCAGAACAATCCCTCGTCCAGACTTCACATTCAAATGGCTTTCAATTAGAATTCCTGCAGCTGTGCCTGGCTGCCACTGTTTATTCTCAGATGATAATCTACGGAGCACTTGAGAGCAACACGTGACACATTTTTAGACCATTGATATTCTCTCAGTATACACACAAACTTAGCAGGCAGTTTAACATTGAATAGATGTTGATATGCTGACTGCTCTGCTGTGGAAATGCAGCAGGTAAATAGAGATGGCTGGTGGCTCCTGCATTGTTCTGGAGCATACTTTTTTTCTTTTCTATTTTTTTTTTCTCAAATATATGCAAGAAAATGTAACATTGTGAACCTTTCGTGCTCATCCGGCCACAGCTCCTGCATGTAGGTCAGTCTTTGAAGAGGAAGCCAGCAGATAGAAAGACTAAGGACACACAACCAAGAGCACAGGTATAGTGAGGAAAGCGGGGTGGCAGAGATATTCGTAGGAGCCGAGATGGTAATAAACCAACCTAAAAGGAATTGAAACATTGGAACACAAGGCCAGTTGATTTGGGGGCCGCATCTGCTTTTACTAGTAGCAATTTGGAGAAAACAAGATACTGAAATGAGGGCAATTTCTTTTCTGCCAGCTCTCAATGGTCAACACATGCTGTAACTCCCGCAACGGCCTGCCTGTCTCTCCTTCTGCAGGAGAGGAACTGTAACTGTGTTTGGAAGGTGCCACTTATTAGTGACATATTCCTGCAGCTGTGCTCCTGCAGTTGTTTTTGGGGAGGAGGGAGTAGTGAAAACTCTCAGATATGCATACTAAACAAAGGCTGCGATTTATATTCTTATGGACGAACAGGATGGCACGCATGCATGCACACACACGCACACGCACACACACACGAACACACACGCACACACACGCCTGTTACCAGGAAACAGGGATGGAATAGGAAGACAGAAAGAAGGGAAGAGAGGGGGAACATAAACTGATGCCTCTCCCGAGAAGAGAAAGAAGACTGTGCATTGAAGATACACAGTCGAGTAGCATCGCTGCAGTCTATTTTTGGCACTCCCCCACCCCCACCCCCACACTCCACCCCAAATGCCACTGAGATTTTCTTTTTTTACTACTTGAGTCATTGATATGAGGTTTGCTCTTTCCAAAGGTATAATAAATGTGCAGATTTTGTCTTGTGCTCACCTCTATCCTCAACGCTGACCCCCTCCCTCCCACCACCACCACTCCCCTGACACCAGATAATTCACTATTAATTCACCTCTAACCTCTCCCCTGTGATGTATGTCACAGAGTCAAATGCTGGGCGTGCCCTGTATCATTCTCCACTCAGCCAATAGATCATTTTTAACCCCGACGTCCTGCAGCACAGCACCAGGTCGTATTGACAAGGGGCGGGTGAAAAATCACCCCGTGGCCTCTGATGGCGCCCTCTCCTCTCCCATCCTTTTCCCTGAGAAGCTTGATCCGTGAAGGAGATTGAATTGGTTCTCGCCATCCAACCAGCCATCTAGCCACCCAATTGCCCCGTCTCCGATTCCAAAGCGGGAATTCATCAGACGCGGCGCTCAAGTCGGCCACCAATGGCCCATTAGGCTCCGGCAGGTCGATGGTTAACTAATTGAGGAGAGATCTAACAGTGACTACTTCGCCCAACTGTCCGATCCATAACTGCGACTGAACGATCAGTCAAAATCCCAGAGTCTGCTCGAGCTATACCTCAATTGGCCCGGATGACTGATGCATTGAACGTTTAAGATATTGATGTAATGAATGATGAGGATCAGTCTACTTCCTGCTTATTCATTTATGCAGGATAAGGGTGAGTAAAGGAAACACTTGTCTGCTGGTGGCTCAGAGGATCTCAGGTGGGCTGCAGGCGTGCACTGTCTCAGATCAGCAGTGTGTTTCCAGGCGGGTGATGAATGATCCTTGAGCTAGACGCATTCCAGTGTACAAAGGCAGGACTGTACTTATTGATGTAGGAATACAGGAAACACCAGCAGGCCTTTGAAAAATGTGCTTTTGTAGATGGAGGGATAAGCCTCAACACCAAGAAAGCTGCATTTGGAAGCTTTAAGCATATTAAACTGTAGAGATCTAATCTCACGCCTGATGATAAGCACCAATCGTATTGTTTGTTTGTGTGTGTGTGTGTGTGTGTGTGTGTGTGTGTGTGTGTGTGTGTGTGTGTGTGTGTGTGTGTGTGTGTGTGAATTCACTCTTGTAAGAACATCTGAGTGCCCGGGCTGCTTCCCATTTTAACCTACATCCTTTTCATTATTTTGGCAGCCTGTGATTGCAAGAAATTCATTTTCTGGGAAAGATGGATTTCTTTTGGAAATGGTCAGCTTGTCAATTTTCTAACATTTTCGATAAAGCCTGAAAGTAGAGGAATGAACAGAGGCAAGGAATTCATTATGAGGTGCCCAGCCAACAGGATAAAGTGATAAGGAAAACACAAATGTATTCCAGGATCCCTCCCCTCCCCTCGGAGCCTTAAAGGAGGAGATGGTTTGTGTAAAGAAATGGAGCTTTAATGATGAAAAGCTCAACCACATCATTTTATTTAGTGAATAATTGAGTAATTTGCAATGATGGAGATTTATGAAATTGTGTTGCTGCAGAAGTTTAACAACTGCACCAAATTTTTTGATTAAAAATTTCTTATGTTTAAATGAAATTATCCTTCCTGAGAAGCATAATAGATTTGATTAAATGTATATTTGAGCATGAGTCTCCAGCCACTCTACGATATAAGATGGAAGTATTTTGGTATTCCAGCAATTAAGTATTGCACTTCCATAAAACTGGGGGACTTGTACGTGATTAAAAAGAAAAGAGATTAAACAAGCAGCAGAAGCTCAGATATCTTAACTTTCTATCCTTAGTTTGGGTCAAGGTCCCAAAGCAATGAATTCCACACCCCCCATAATGCAACTTGATAGTGTTCATTAGACTCTGCCTGATATACCTGCCTGCTAAAACACTGCAGTCATGGGTCCCCGTAGTCCAGCCTCCATCACCCTCAGAAAATTTTCATCACAAACCAAGTATAAGCTCTATATTTCATTTCAATGTTTCATATTTTATTAATATTATTTTTATTTCATCATTTAATTCAATGACAGGAGTGCTGTTTCAAAGCCGTCTGACTCTACCAGGACTTTATCTGGGGCAGAAATGTCTTAATGTATTTAAATCTGCAGTAATCAATACATTTATATTTACAGTGGATCAAATAACTACATGTAAAGTGAAAAGGGTCACTTGTAGGACAAAGCCACAGAGATTCTGCAGTTTCCTCAGCTCTGCATCTTCCAGCTCATTGTTTTGTCATTGGTCTTTATGCCCGGCAACTGAACTGTCCATCCATTCAAAATCCATTCAGTGTTAGAAAAATAATTTGGAGTGCAATACAACACAAGTATTTATATACATCTTTATAATGAGACAAATGAAGGTCTTAGAGGACGTCCCAAAATTATTCAAATGTATCACTAAATTATCTTAAAGTTCCTCTCCAGACAGTGTTGAATTATGTACAAATCGGAAAATAGAAAATTAGGGCTGGAAGCTCATCTACTCTTACTTCCTCATTGAGAAATTCTGGATCAGGCCTTGTGCCCCGCCCACCACCACCAGCTTGCTCCAGGTGGACAGGTGAAATCAGGTGAGTATCAAGATGGTTAGAGGAGGAAACATCAGAGAGACTCAGCCACATGTTTGAGCCTCAGTCAGACCCAGACTCAGATGAGGAGTCTGTTGAGATCAGAATCAGAGACTAGCAGATGGATCAGAACGGTTAGCGCAGTTAGCATCTTTTATTTGTTCATGTTGTTTGTTAGCTTGCAACGGGCAGTGGCTGACACGGTGTTAGTGGTTGTGCTAATGCTAACTCTTTCTCTATACTGACAAAGTTTCAGGTTTATTTAGTCCCATTTCCCACAAGTTGACAGGATTGGTTATAATTTTTACTCATGATGTGTCTTGTATTATATAAAAACATCACATGGATATGTTAACAAGGTGAAAAACTGGAGGCTGCATTCATTCAGTTATTATGGTCCCTTCCTGAACAACTGAATAATACAGAAGTATAAGATAAAATACAACAACTTTAAGGATAATTGAATACATAGGAGGATAAGTTTAGCCTTGATGTTGTCCATAACTCCTGCTGAAAAATGCATGGTCCCCATTCCCAAACCAGACTGTCCAACTCTCTCTCCCTCCTCCAGAGACACTGAAGACATTATACAACTGTTTACACAGAGTACTACTCCCACCGAGTACTAAATTGACTTTGACATGTAAAATCAGTGGAATGCCTCTTCAAATGCTTGCTCACATTCATGCTATTCAAGTTTGAAACAGTGTATCTACGAGCCGGAATTAGAAACAACCAGGGGATGGCAGCAGGTAAACATCACCATATGGTTAGATGCAGACAGGGGAGCTTTCTGTCTTATGTGTGGTTTAGAAGATGGAGTTTGGCAAACACAAGCACACTGTTCAAAAACAGAGGATTTTTCAAACAGCCGTGTAGGTTCAGAAAAGTCTGGAGCAGAATCTGTCAGGTCAAAAGAGTCACAGGTAAAACACAACTTCGCCCACCCCTGCATCGCATGTACTCGTCAGCCTTTTCACGGATTATCCACTTTGCATAAATCAAAAAAGTCAGTTACTTTGCAGAGGAGAGGCTGTCATACAAACTCAACTTTTATAAAGACTAATGTGTGTTATTAGTCTAGCTGTAGCCACTCTTCATAGATGTGTGAAACAAATTTCCTGGAATAGTGAAACTTCTAATCTGACATTTGATAGTTGGAGCTGTTCTCGCTGAGGGGGTTAACAGGCCAGGCAGAGTCTAGTCATTTGTCCCATTACTCCAATTAACACTGTCATTGCAAAATGTTCTTGATGGGTTATTTCACTTTTGCGTTTGTGAGCTGTGTTACACTGAGAGTCATGCTCTCAGAATATAGGAGGTTCTTCTATGAATCAGCATAGCTTGTGACATGCTAATTACCTGGCTAAAGTCAGGCTCAACCCCTGCAGTGCTATGATTAATGTGAGTGCTGGTCATGCGGAGGGCTCAGCAGTCTGGAGCTTAGAGCCTGATATTTTTCAAGTCCACTACCTGGGGAACTGCCACCTATCAACAATGTACCCCCTGCACCTGTGAGCGTGCACCATAAGAGATGACCACAAACTCTTATTACGGCTGTCAACAGGAAACTCTCCAAGTCTTGAACACTTTCTGTGGGAAAGCCTCTTTTTTTTTTTTTTTTTCTATTTTCTTCAAAAGCCTTATTTCTTCTCCTCAACTCGGCAGGTCTGGGGGTTTTGATTTATGGAACTAAGAGAAAAAATGTCATGAGGTGGGAATGCTAAAGGAAGCGGGGCCTGTCCGCGTCCCAAAATGTATGGTTCAGGTGCGTGAGACTCAGCAGCTCCTTCCTCAATCACTGCAGACGAGTGTTGTGCATTCATGAAAGCAAAAACAGACAAATGAAAAAAAAGGCTGTGACGCTGTAAGAAAAGAGAGAGAGATGGCGTTGGGAATTTTTTATTTTTTGTCAAACATCCATCACTGCTTTTGCAACGGCAAACTTTGGAGCCCTCATGGTACATGCAGAGGGTGGATGGACCAGGCCGTGAAGCACGATGATGCTGCCGGCTGTAAGGGGTCGCTAGTTGTGGGGACACGGCGGCTGATTTACGAGGTATAGCGTGCGCCATGAAAAGTAGAGCTCGAGGGGGGAAGGGTCTTTGTAAGAACTTATCTGTGTGTAATTTATCACACTACCACTCCCCCCCACCCCACCCCACCTCCCACACTGACCTGTGAACTGGATATCAAACGTGGTTTAGATGAAATGGAAGCTATAGCCGGTGAGGGTTCTTGAAGCTAGCTCGAAGCATTGTGGGTAATGGATATCGGGGCTTTGGTTCATTTTACTCAATAAGGACTGAAAAATGGAAATGAGCGATCAATCAGAAAGTAATTAAGTTTGCCTTGGCGGTCTGGTAAATGGCTTTCAAAGTGCATGCCTATTACCAAGAATACAGCCAGGGCTGTTAACAAAGTCCAGCTCATCTCAGCCCATACATACTTCAAGTATCTCTCTCCGGGTAGCCGCAGCGCTCTGACTGATTTCATCTGGATTACAATTATGCACATAAATATCATTTCATCAGATTCAATTTAGTGTTAAAAATGGAACTCCAACTATAATGCTTGACTTTGGGTTTTTGCTAGTTAAATATCAATTTGGCTAAGATTACCCATGTGTTTAATCTATTGTTAATAACTGCAGATATTGTCTTGTTTCAGTGAGTGGTTATACCATTTCCACAGTTCATTTGGCTCCATGCCCAAATTACCAAACTTGCATGCAGCCACACGCTAACTGAGAACCACAGGCTCACCTCAATTGAAGCAGTTACCAAGTGGAATGTCGATGTACAATATCATGCATAGAAATGGAGCGGCCGATGTACCATTAATATTGTGCGAGCGGCCCGGCACTTGTGAGTACAGCCTCACAGATTAGATATTGAATGGAGTTCAGTGTGTCTGTGTCACCATTTCTTACTCCCTCTCCTGCTCCCTAGCCGCAGTACTCAGTCCCTCCCACACCTTTTATGATTCCTCACCTTCTCTGAACATGAATTAAATGACTTGTCTTGAATAATGTGTTCAGATACAGGGTAGAGTGTACGATGAATAAGGGGAAAAAAAAGTTTTTCACTGATGTGCTTCTGGGTCTGATTCTCTGCCGCCGATCCACCACAGGTTTGGGCAGAAGATGCAAGCCGAGTACGTGTCTATTTTATCTTATGTGGATGTGAATTTGCATGAGAGACAGACGTGTGTGGCAGGGGAAAACGAAGACAAGAAAAGATATTGATAATAATGCAGTCACTGCATTTGGTTTGGCTCACAAACCTTGAATTCCTAACATTTCAGCACCGTTGAACACAAATACCCCTGAGTGTATATACACATAGCCCCATCACAAATAAACCAATACTTCCTTGTACAATCATGGCAATGGAGCGCAGGTTAAGTAAGCAAGCAAAAAGAAGAATAGGGAGGAACAATAGCCTCTGTGAAGGACAGTTCCATTATTGGGAAGTAATTATGCAGGCACAAAGCAGTGATCAATAATAAAAAATATTGGTAATTCACGTACTACCAGTGCATCTCAATTAACCCCTGAGGAGCAGAGCAGGTTGTTTCTCAATCAGAATAGAAAAAAAGTAGTTATAGGTAATAAATTAGTAACAAAACAGCAGTAAATGGAAAGAATGGGCTCCTAATCTGCAGAACTGCAACAACTGAGTTGAGTTCTTAATGTTAATAATTAATCTCAATCACCTGCATATTTCTTGTAGCTTAAACAAGAACTAATGTTGTGCAATCAGCAGGTCACAGCTGCTGTAAGCGGTAGAAATAGCCATAACAATGAATATGGGATTACATCACACAGTAAAACTGCGTATCTCTGGGGTGGCGATATTAAAGGCGGACTGGGTCAAAGCACAGCTGCAGTGCAGAGCTCTCAGCTGTGGTACACCCTCCTGTTGATGGGAATGGATGCAGCAGGCATGTAATGTTCATGCAAATATTTCCACTGTTTGCTATTTACAACACAGTGGTGATTCTTATTATAACCGGTTCATGAGGCATTTAAATTTGTTGCACGCACTAAGGGTCTGTTTGCTGTTTCCTGGTGGGAATCCTTTGATGAACAGGAAGTGCTGTATCAGTGTTTTCACATTTCCAAAAAGCAAAAGCAGCATCTGTTATTTGTTTGGAGTCAATGGAGGAAAAAGTGGGTGGTCAGCATGTGCAGTGACAGCCATCACAGCTGAACACATACTTTTCTTCTCTCTCTTTATTTACTTTTTGAAGTAACTGCTACAATTTTTATTCGTCTTTATTAATTCACACAGGGAGAGTAAGTGCCACGTGGGTTCCTTGTAATCTGCTCTGTTTCCACATTTGCATGACTTGATTTGTTTTATCTGCACCTGCCACCAATGTGAAGATCACAGAGCACTGAAGCAGGAGAAAATGTTTGTTGCTCCTCTGCATGGCAAAATTTTAAGACACGTGTATAAAAAGTGATTTAAACTCATTTTTTTCATGTTAATGTCACAAAACAATCTAAACATAGAAGACTAGCAAACACATAAAATGATACATGATTCTGATATCCCCAACTGAGGGTAAATTTTAAATCTATGGGAACGCTGTGACACAAAAAATATTATTAAACTATAGTCTAATTATTGTGGAAATGATTTTGGTAAAGAAACTGTATTGTGAACCTAGTGACACGTGTTATATAATGTTAATTTAATTCAGTATTTAAATAAAATTTGGCATTTGTCACCCTGCCTTTGGAAGATTCTTCTTTTGATGGATATTTATTTATATTATATTATTATATATTGCAGCGAGTATATACATGTGGTAAAACCAGTGGTTAAAGTGGTTAAAACCAAAAACATTGACATTATTCATGAAAACTTAAGGATGGAAAGAATGACCAGAAATCAGATTACACCAGGACAAATTTATGAAAAGATGGGAAAGATGGATATAATATCCGTACATCCATTATTTTTTAAATGTACTTTTTTTAAGTTTTCTTTTCCTTTTCTTGTACCCCTTTTTTATAAAGGGATTTGAATATTACGCAGTTACACCCCAACTTTCTGGTTTAAGTTATTTAGATAAGTTGGTTTTTACAGTTTTTTTCTTTGATACCTGTGGTTTGATTTACTTCACTGTATTATCTGTAACTCAGTCACTACTTTTGGTTACAATTGTGTCTTGTTTCAGTGGACCTTGAAGTAATTTTGATCAAATGTGGCATTTGTGGTAACCACATTACTTAATCCTTACAAAAACCACTCATATATAAAACAGTAAACACCACATGATCAAGCAGACCTTTGATGTGGTCAGTGATAGTTGCTGTGTTAACTATCATTGTGTAGTGAGATACTATCATAGTGTAGCAACACTTAGTTACTATGATTTTTCCACAGCTGATGTTCACCAGAACTGAAAGAAGGGATAAGTTGCCAAAATCCCCCCAAATCCCTCCTGCCATAAAGTAGAATCTGACTTTAATCTTATAGTTCTGACTTTATTCTCCAGATTCTGTGATTCCTCCACTCACAAAATGTTCACATTGGCCCTAATCCTGCTCTATAGCCCAGATAAGGCTCTAATGAGACACACTGAGCAATTAGAGCATTAATGGATTTGTCAGTGAAACGGAGGAGTGTGAATTACCATAAGAATGTGCTGACGCCATCTAGCGGGTGTCTCACCCGATCAACTTTTGGACAGAGAGAGAGAGACAGAGAGAGAGAGAGAAAGAGAGAGAGAGAGAGAGAGAGAGAGAGATAGAGAGAGACAGAGATAGAGAGAGAGAGAGAGACAGAGATAGATAGAGAGAGAGAGAGAGAGAG
>NW_019524905.1:342752-397752 GCF_002814215.2 Seriola lalandi dorsalis | reverse complement strand
CTCACATAGTCATGACAGTGATGATCATCTCCTAACCGTTAGTGGTTATTATAATAACCATGACAACCATGGTTGGCTAGTTTCAACAAATTGAGGGGATCGTGATCTTTCCCAAACCAAGTTGTTTTTTGTGCCTAAACATAAAACCAAAAAGACAAAAATAGCCACACCCACACACTGGTGTCCCAGTTTTCCTTTTATTCTATGCTGACATAATACTGTATGACCACTGCAGCTCCCAGCAGGCATTCAAAAAACACGGCTGGTGTCCATATGTCAATACACAGTAACCAAACCTCATCAGATCAGGACAGTTTTATTTTTGTAACAGTGATTTGTGACAGTTTTGGAAGACACTGACAAATGATTTAGTCCTGTTGACAGTGACATAAGATCAGAAAACATGTTGCGGAGGGCCGCTACAAACATCTTGTTGTTTAATTTGAAAAACGTGTATCTGTAGCAGGGCTGAATGATGTAAAAAAAAAAAAATCATATTGCAATTATTTTGCGAGGTGGGAATGCTTTTTAATTTTCCCTGAAAAAAATATAAAAATGATGATGGTGTGAGTTTTTTTTTTTGTTTGTTGTGTTTTTTTTTACTGGGGTCTTGTACCAAACAAGCATGATCCCTTTCATCTGGACAATACAATTTGTCTGCTAGGGGCATCTCTGTAGCACCAACAAGCTTCATTTATAATGTTGTGACACAATTTACCTTCATGAAAACATTGCACCACTGGATACTGCACTTGGCCAGATTGCAATTTTGATAATATTAATTGGTCAGCCCTCATCTGTATCTGGAAACCACGAGTGGTTAAACAGGGAATGATATCGTGTCCTGCAGCAGTGACATGCTCCTCCGTACCCACAGAGATTACTGTGTTGTGCAGCAGTTTTGGTGAAAGTGGCCACAGACCAAACCGCAAGTCACGTGATGAGATCGGGCTGAGAAAAATTTTTTGCCTAAATTTCATCACAAAAACCGACTGACTGAATACTCTTTGAATAATCAAACATCAGAGTCAATATATGTTAAAAAGCAACAGAGAAATAATATATAATTCCAGCTTCATTCATTAACGCAGACTGAAATTAGTGTTATGGGCAAGGAAGTGCAAAGACAGCAGCTCTCATTGGAATTAATAGGCTGCCATCCATGGTTTATTACACCCATGATCATTCCGCTTATTCCGTATCTCCTCCATCCTTCATCCTCACATAACCCAGAAATTGATCAAGTCTTTAATCATTACTGCTCAGAGGAGCAAGGAGAGACTTCCTGGAGGAAGCTTTAGCGAGGAGCTACAGGAGCATCCATTCATTTGAATTCTGTTAGGATAATGAGCCGTATTGAAACCACCTCCATGACTTTTTGTCAAAATACAGTGGGGAAGGGACAAATAACAGCATCAACAGGACAAAAGCCAAACAACAGAAGTCAATGAAGCAAACGCATATCTTGTACATTCAGAGTTGACAAAAGCAGCTTTGGCTCCTGCTGCGTAGATTACTAGCACATGTGGAGAATCCATAATCACAACTCCTGTTGTTTATCAATGAAAATGTAAATGTGAGACATGTTGTAGAATAAAAAGTAGCCTGTTATTTTTTATTGTGACAAACAACAAGTCGTGTGATGGGGATTTGGCCATTCACATTTGCCATTTGGACAAAGAAGAGTAGCTAGTAGTTAGCATTAGCGACACGATAACGTCTCTGGTTCTCTTTTCTAGTCTCCGGATCAGGAGAATTTCTGTTATCTTTATGCTGAGCACATCAACATACAGGTCATTTGAATGGATCTAGGCATCAAAGTGTGGAAGTGGTAATCGTAAAATTATCTTATATGTGATTCTGCACACATTTGCCATGTTGTGTTGTTTTATACAAATATATACAGTATATATATATATATATATATATATGTGTGTGTGTGTGTGTGTGTTGCTATAGTTGCTACCTTGGTAGTGGAGAATGGCTAAATAAATAAATAAATAAAAAAACATCATATTTATTACTTCTATATGGTCCAATTAAAGCTCCTCCAGCCTCTTATGGCTTTTAAAAGAATTAGCACAGAAAATAAATGGATGGCTGAAACTGTGCAAGTAGTGTAGTATATGTTAGATGCTGGTGTAACCCTTATCCCCAATAATGTGATCCATATTTTCACAGACCTCTGATAAGTGATGTTCCTATTTTAAAATTATGAATATAATAACACATTTGTATGTCAAGTTTGAAGTTAGGGAATACAATTTAGCTTCACTTTAATCTGTGCAGTGCTCAGAGTGTAATAAAGTGACAGTTGTCCTGAGTAACAAGTGGCAGAAGCCTGCACATTGTATCCACACACCTCAGGTGGACTCCACTATAAGCCTCTCACTGTAGAACCACTGCTCCCTGCTGGATTACTCTGCTGTATGTTTGCAGAGTCGCAGTTATTATCATGAGCAGTTATTACATTATGATTTCCTACAAGGCCCAACTGTGTTTACACACTATTGATGCACAAACAGACACAAGCCCCAAACACCTCACACATAGACACACACACACACTCACACACACTCACACAACTATTGTCCCTTTTCCCTTCCCGTAATACATACTTCCCTATGCCAGTGTGCCCCATTCCCTCCTCCATACAGAATTACTCAACTCCAGGCTCCAGCGTGTATTGTCTCGCTCTATCAGTTTATTTACACCCCTGATTGGCCAGTGTTTGGCATTTTTCTGTGTAATGTGTGTGTTACACTTGTTTTCCCAGCCTCCAGCAAGATGCCGGCTATTAGCATGAAATAAATACCTGCCATGGCACCTAGAATAATTTGACGATCACGCAAGCATGCCTCTGGGAATCAAGGCATTAAACTCTGCATAGTACATTTATACTTACTCGCCCTATGGGCCCTATGGGGGAGGTCATTAATGAGAAATGCTTCTATGAGTTACAGTGTAGGAGAGAGGAAAACAGCGCTGAGCAGGTGTGATAAAGAGTTGACCTCTACTTTATTAACCTCTGTTATGTTCACCAAGCGGTGCCATAAATAGGTTGCAAGAGAATCATTAAATGATCTCAGCATTAGAGACTGAAGGAAGTGGGGACCCCTGCTTCATTAACCTGCACATACCTGCTACTGAGCTCTTTAAGATGTTCATGTTTCTCTGTGCACCATTAGCAAAGAGTGTCTTAATAAACACGCCTTACAGGATCTGATTCATGTAAGAGACTGCTGCCATCCTGCTTGAGAGGAACAAATGTGTACCCTAGGGCTTTTCTCCCCATGTTTGCCCCTCAGCTCGGCCCCAAATTCAAACACACGCTCTCATGATTTTTGATGAAGCATCCCCAGTCAGCTCTTGCTTTGAGAGGCTTAAAACAGAATCCGAGTGTGTGCATGTTTTAGCCGTTGGCAAGTATTGCAATTTCGTCTGAATCATAAAGAAAGTCAAAAGTAAATTTATTAAGTTTGATTACGCGCTTGGTACTTTGTTTACCCCTTGTTGCTTGTGGCCGTTTTCTCGAAGAGGTTTCTCCTTAAAAGATTAACACTTTTAATTTTTCTCAACCCAAATGCTTTTCCCTTGTCAACGAAGTAGTAAATATAATAATAATAATAAAACTTTATTTATACAGCACTCCTCTTAACAAAGTTTTACGGGAAAGGGAAAATAAGAATGTCACACAGGAGAAGTAAAAACAATAAAATAAATACGATCAAATAAATAGGAATAATCAGTATAAATAACAATATGTCAAACAATTTTGAATTCTTTCATTAAGAGAAACGTTTTAAGATGGATTTAAAAAAAAAGCTAAATGTTTAGTGAGTCTGAGTTCAAAAGGCAGGGAGTTTCGTTGGGTGGGGGCTCTAATAGCCAAACCCCAGTCACCTGTTATCACAAGCTGTGACCTGGGAGTAAGCAGCAGGGCTCCATCAGCAGATCTCAGCGGTCGAGGGGGCACATACCAGGTCAATAAATCTTAGCTGGTATATTATTCCCAAGAGGAGTTACACTGGTTTTACTGAGGGTGAGAGGGAGTGATGTGCACTTTGTTTTTTCAGCTGCACAACAGACAAAAATTAACTTTGTTGCTTTTTCTGTAATTAGCTCTGCACACCGTTATTTTGTCATTATTCGTCACAATTTTTTTTTACTTATTAATTATATTAACAGGATGGACTTGTTAGTGTTCATGTCAGCAACAATAAAAGAATTTCAAAATAAGGTACCTAATCTAAAAGGACAGACATACCCAATCATGATTAAATTTACATTAAGAATATTACCTTGTACATAAAGGATGCCTTTTTGCATTCATCATGTAATTTACTGCCCACTTGTGGCAGCAGAAGGATATTGTCTCTGAAGGCTAGCCTGACTATCAGCCATTGTAACTATTGATTCTGTCATTTTCGTGGGCGTGACCGTGTCCCATTGACAAAAGGCTGGAGCTGGTCAAGCAGAGAGGACAGCAGTCTTTTTTTAAAATTTTTTTTGGAGGTTTGTTCATGCATTGGGAATGACCCTGGGATCTTTGACAGGTGAGCTTGTCAAGTTGTTCCGTCTCAGCTTCTACTGTTCTGAGATCATATATGATTGTTGCACACATTGTACGCATGCGTAGAAGTGTTCGGCTTGCTGAGCTTGCTCATTAACCAATAAGAGGCTGCAGTAGCAAGTAAACGAGTAAATTACACTGATTTATCATCTCTCTGCAGCAAGTTTGTGAAGTTTGAGACAATATTGTTACAGGAGTAGAGCAGCTTCTCTCAGGAATAGCTCAGTATGTAGGTTGTATGCGTAGCGGGCGAGAGAGAGAGCGGTGAGGCTAGCGACGGAGCAAAGAGTTAGCTAGTTAGCTAGTTAGCAGTTAGCATTGCAGCCGTGAAAGTACCGGTGAATGTACGTGCACTCCAGGCAGTTTGTCAGTAAATAAATGCTACAGCTGCTCGAGACCCAAGATCCCGCGTCTCCCCTGTGCTTCCCAACTACAGACCAGAGGATGAGCCAGGAAAGATAAACAACACTGAGACAGGTAAACACAGGATTCTGCATCGTCACTGGATTGTGTTATTGTCGGTTAATAGTAAATATTTTGAAGATTACCGTAGAAGTGGTATTTAAATATTTTTCCTCTATACTGTACATGTTTACGTAGTATGTTTGTATGTTTACTGTCAGTTCAAAAGAATAATCCTAAAACTTCTTCAGCCAGGAAGGAGAAAGGTGAAGATGTCCAGGCAGAGAGGAGCAAGATGCAGGAGAGAGACTTTCAGCACAGCAAAGACAGGCAGCACAAAAAGAGAGATGCTACTGCTACTGCCATGAAAAGGTGTGTTTCAGTCTGGTCTATGTTTTTGATGTTGGTGTTGGGATAGGCTGCTCAGCTCTTTTTGCCTATCTGTAAAAGTCATTGCACGCCACTGTAGTGAAGTGAATATGTTTGGAGTGTTTTCAGACAACACAGTGTTTCAGTGTTTTCAGGAGTGTTTTCAGACTAGTGCGGACTAGAGAGACCAATACATAAGAACTGATGAAGCCGCTTGGATAAGAGGCGAAACGTCTTCCACAGACAAATACAAGTCCAGTTGCCTTCGATTTAATCTGAGAAAGAGATAACACAGGAAGTTGAAAGCACTGCCTTGAGTTGTATATACTGTGGTGGGAAATTTTCATTGTTTTGTGACATTTTATGATCAGTTGATTTATCGAGAAATGACATTAAGTGATAATGAAAATAATCAGTAGTTGCTGCAGTTTTATTTTTTTGTTTGTTTCAAAAATACATAATGGAGTTGTGGTGGCAACATCACCTCACACAGCACATCAGGTGAACTGGCGGGTAGAGTGATGTGTGAGTATGGATGTGAATGGTTGTGAGTCTGTGTGTGACAGACGGGCCACCTTTGCCTCTCGATCAATTTGAGCTGGGACAAGATTAAATAATGATTGTGATATGCAGCTGCAGGCTGGATTAATCAATTACAAAAATAATTGTTATAATAGCAGTCCTGATTATTAGACCTGAGTCTCGTCCTCCTGGGCATAAGACGTTGGAAGAATTTCAGCATCCAGGGTGAATTTAATGCCATGTGCCTTTTGCAACCAGGCTTAGATCGTATTCATGGTTTCCATATCCAGAGCAGAATTGACATTGTACTACGTGAAAACTTCATCATCTTGAGTCTAATCTTGAGGCTTGAAGAAGAAGGACAAGGACATATATAAATGTCAGTCCGGACTGTGGTTTGATTTTGGCATCTAAATCTTCCTTCGTATACCCATAAACCCTTGCATCCTTGTGGACTCGGAAGAGTTCAGGCATTCGGTGTGAAGAAGTTAGAGCGGTATCTATCTTAGATGAACTGAGCTGGAGGATTAAACACAGCAGAGTGTGTGTAATCACTTGGTGGGAACGCAGCCTAAACACAGCTTGATGACACAGTGCACCTGTTGACCTTTAATTTGGTCGGTCCAGGTGGAAGGCTGCACAGCCACAGGAAAAGTGACATGACATTGCAAGTGAGCGCGTGGACTTGTGGCAATCAATGGGGCTCCCGACATTTAAAGCTTGTATCAATCAGCTCCTAATGGGAAAATCAATTGGAAGTCAGAATGACATGCCACTTTATTATTTATGCATTTCTATGATCAATTCAGTCAAGGAGTCGGTGGCGTGTTGTGGCGCCCCAGCGGACCCGTGAGGCCCTGCCCTGCTGATCAATACTGCGAGTTTCACTGAGCGTGATCAAGTGCATGTGTATAAGTGTTAGCAGCTAAGTAGACTTCATTTCATGACAGAGTGGTTGTTGATACAATGTTGAGACAAGAGAACAAGGAATTCAAAATGAAAGGCAGAACCTGTTCTATTACAGCTCTCCACTGTTGGAGTCTGTCAGTGTGTGATAAGTACTATAGTTGTGAATTTGGTGATAGTGTCGGATTTTTCATCAGCAGTTTCTAGGTTCATTGATTCATTCCTCTTTACAAATGTGAATAATGAGACATTGACAGCGTCTGCAATACAAACACCTTGAAGCTTTTTGCCATTTTCTGGTCTCAGAAATTAGTGTGCTTACTCTGAACAGTAAAATGATATGATTATCACGCCAATTGCCCCACACACGTTCCTGTGCTGCATTCACATGCAGATCCACATGAAGTACAGCAAACATAGCATTTTTTATTCCAATTTAAACACACAGTATGTTACTTCTGCAGCTAGAGGTCTCTCGATCCAAACATTAGCAAAAGATGGCGCTGGGTGATGTGAATTGCGTGGGATCGTTGGAGTTGTTGTCTTGACCGCCATTACCTTAAGCTTCTCTCAGTTTGGATTCCTTCAGTCAGTCATTCAGGAGCTTTTTATTGGCAGCGAATTATCAGTAGAAGTGTCCTCCTCCCCATAACAAACGGAGGAAGATTAAAACCAGTAGAAACACTGAAAAAAAGCAGTTTCATGTTAAAAGTCAGTGATTCAGCGATGCTCTTCAGTGGACACAGGATTTCTTGGAGGATCTGAGAGCTGAGCTCTCTTAACATTTGCTTTGCTTCTTTCTCTTCTTTTCCTCTTCTCCTAAAATCCAGACCTCACATGACTGAAATCCTTCATCCGGTTAAAACACATAGTTGAAGACAAAGAAGGTGTAAAAAATGCATTTTAAAAATGTGACTTAAAACTGGATCAAAGTCAACTGGCAGGCGATCGCAATGCTGACATGTGTGCATAGGGGATATGATGTCATTGACAGGCGACCAAATGACCCGGGCCGCTACCGCTGATTAAGATCACGAGGTTTGAGATTTGCTGGAACATTTGGAATGTTTTTTACACAGCTCAAAAAATTATATAACATATTCTAGTTTTCAGACATTTTGTGGAAAAGTTGCATATTATCACTTTAAGAAACCAGCTTCTCTCGGTGTCACCATGTCCAGTGTGGATGGTTGAAAATTAATGCTTTTTAATGAGACGCCCCCTGAACCTGCTCAAATTCATATATAACAGTCTAAATCAAAAGTGCTGCTGTCAGTGTAATGAGGCAGCTGATTCTCAACTTAAAGGAAGCGGAGACATCTTTTATTTGGCTGCCTGAGCCGGTGAAACATTCGGCCTGTGCACCGGCCCTGGCTCCATCTCAAGACCTCAGGGAGAGCAACTGTTGCCCAAAAAGACAAGCTGTTAGCATTCTGTAGCTGGCCACACTTAAAATAAAATATGAAAACGTGAAGCCTGCCAAACTGAAAGCTACATGTAAACACCTTGACAACACAAACAGCAGCTAATAGCTCTTATGATATTAATCAGCCTCATTGTGGGTAATGCTCGTGTCACTGTTTTGTAAATTAGCCGGACTCAAGGTGACTTTGGCTTTGATTTCCTTTTTCACTTCTCATTCAGTATAGTCTTTTCCCCCTTCTTTCTTTCCCCTGATGTTTTAGTTATTTATGCCACTTGCTTGTTCTTTCAAAAAACTGCAAGCTGCCGGTTTGATTAATGGTGATGCTTATAAGAGGCCTCGGCACAGGAGTTTAGCTCAGAGGTAGGTGTGAAGATAAAGGCATACTGTACCCCAGCTGAATGTGAAGCTCACACTTCCTCCCTGAGATGCTCCACTTCCATAATGAGAGAAGTAAATAATGTGCATAAGTGAGTGGTCATACTTCTCTGGAAGTTACGCACTGTGCACTGCTCTATGTGGATATATCTATTTTTGTATGTGTTTGCTGATTTAAATGTCACGAAGCTAGCATGGGCCCAATTTTGCTCTTGGGCCCCTTTTGTAATGAAGTTGTTACATCTTTTGTTAAGCAAAATAATGTTCAGTAGAAGTTGTATGTTTTTACCTTCTGAGTGCACCAAAAATATATCCAGTACTGCATCTGAAATTACAGCCTAAACTGGACACAGATTTTAATTAAAAACCTCGTTGTCAAAATAAGAATCAACCTTTGCTAGTTTATGTTAAAAAGATATTGTATTAAATTGCATCAAATTGAAGCTGTGTATATATTACATCCACCCCCATATGTATTTACTTTTTAAATGAGTCTACATGTACGTGCATAATTTGCAAATTCAATTACTGCTAAATTAACTCCCTCTAAAAATCATCTGTGTTTGTTGGCTCTAAGCTAAGCATTCATGTATTTCTCTGTTACATTTAAAATGATGAGTTCTGTATGTAAGTCATCTTTTAACATTATCTATCTTTTATGGTTTTATATGTTCCAGCAAAGAAAGCATGAATTTATAACATCATCATTCAGGCTAAACTCTACTCTGACAGATATGTAACCAGCTGTGTTTCCTACTACTTGATTCCTCTCTTACTCTCCTTCCCTCACTGGTTTCCTGACAGTAACTTTGTAGGAAAGGAGAAAAACAAGGGATGAAAGTGAGTGAGAGCAGCAAAGAGAAGTAAACTTATAACAGTCATTTTCTTTAAGTCTCAAATTCTCTCATCTTCTAGATTTGTATCTGAATTTAAATGAGTGTGACATGAGTTACAGAAAATCTAGGACCTGTCCAAACAGATAGTGAGTGAAGCAAAAGGTACATACTGTATATAGAATATAAAACTGTCAAACCTGTTCACTTTAAAACCTTTGTTATATAGAGGAGGCATCTCTTGTTCCTACAAGTCAGAAAATTCACATGAAATTACTTGAACTTGTTTGACACAGTTGGTTGTTGCTCATCAGTACAGATACTGGACAGAAAACTAGTTTGCAGCAGTAACTAAGTTGAACCCTGTCTCTGGGTGTCAGGTTTACACAACCTAAAACATGTAAAATCAGAGACAAAAGGGACAAGACACAGCGTTAAGTTTCTTACTCGCAAGGAGAACGGACAGCGATATGCTCAGTTACAATCTCCAAACCGCTCTGAAGCATATGCTGCCGAGCCCTCTCTTTTTATTATCTTTTGGAGTTCCCTAGTTACATGACCGTTTCTGCTCAAAAAGGGAAGTGAAACACAGTAGCAGCGTGATCAACATGGATAACATATTCATAGTTCAGACTGGTTTATGCCTGTTCTGTGTTTAGTGCGCGGTTCCTGTTTCAAAATGATAGTTCAGCCTGCAGTCACGTACACCTTTCTTGTAACTTCCTGAAAAACACTCAAGCACAAAGTGATCTCGCACATTCTTATAGTAGAAACATTAGTAGCAGTACAATAGGTAAATATGAGATAACTTATGTACAATTATTCCAACATTGGGCTGTAAAGTTATATAAATTGATTTTTTTTGGCTCTTAGGACAAGCGAAACCAAACACAAACATTTGCGCATATACAAATCCAGCCGGCGTGAAGCATTAACATTTGCAGGGAAATGTCTTTGTAGTCACCTGACGACAATATTAGCACTCTCTTTAGCTCTGTTGTTGTCTTCACAACCTCCTGAGGGAAATAACGTTTCTTTACCTACTGAATGCTCCACCATGTTCACCAGCCAGTCTAACTTTGTCTGCTGTGTTCTAGTTTATTGTGACGGGTATACTGTGATTATTCCCTCTCAGCCTCGTACACAACCCCGTCAGCACCACCGCCACCACTCACTAACACGTAGAGTACACGCATCCACACATAATTGAGAGCCTTCTGAAAGCCCGTGTATGTGTTGTCTGGGGAGATTTAAACACTTTGTTCTGATTTTCTACTGTTTTAGTGTTAATCACCATCCCTGGTAATTTCGCATGGCTGGAGGAGGCAGTCATTCACAGCTTTGACAGGCAATGGTGTGCTTCACACGGGGGCTCATCACAATGATAAATCACTGGGTTTCATAATCGTGGTCTGGATGAGAGTGAAAAAAATACAATAAGTAGAAAAGAAGAATTAAAATAGTATGTTCACTTATCTTCCACACCCAGAGCTAAAAGGAGAGCTAATATTGTCTCAGGCTATGTATCAGAGCATCCAAGAACTGCTGCGGTTATAATAAAAAAACAAAAAAAAACAAAAAAAACCTTCACAGACAGAACTCCTTAATAAATAAAAGCTGGAAAGGCACTTACCAACATTGTCAAATTATGTCTACTGGGTTCACTGTGTGTGTCAGCTCACAAGCCCTGCAAAGAGGAAGGAACATATAGACAGCCAAGCTTCTGCTCCACCTGATCCAGTTTCTTCTGTTTGCCAGGGGGGTGGGGTTGCTACAGAGCAGTGGGATAATGTATGTAGTGGGGTGGGGTAGGAAGAGGCTGCAGAGCTGCTATCGCGCAGGGGGAATGACCATGAGTTGCGGCTATGTCCACACTATTACGTCTCTGTCCAGACAAGCATTTTAGCTCTCTATCAGAAATAATCTCTGTCCATTCATGTACACTAGGAATGCACGTGCTGGTGTAAACAGGAAGCATGGTGTCTACTCTGCAGTTGTTGCAGAAAATACTATGAACGAGGAACAGCAAAGGCAGTTGTAGTGTGTTAAAATGCAGAATTTAACTGCACAGGCACAACAACGTCAGTAACGCTTTTAATCTCCTTATCCATGCTGCTTTCACCACTGGTAGTCGTGACTGATAAGACTCAATCAGGGATGTGAGCCTGTGTCTGTGTCATCGTTTCCAAAGGTCTCCGTTTTTGCCCATCCAGACTACAATGCAACCCCAGAGTTTTTGTACTAAATCGGGGGCCAGCAGTGTTTCCAAAAGTCTCCCTTTTTGAGGCTTAAAAACTCCACAGTAGTGTGGACATCAGACGTAAAGGTAGCAGAAGCGATGCATTTTAAAACTGAAACGTAGTAGTGTGTGTCTGTGTGTTTGTGTGTGTGTGTAGCCTGTGTTCGTTGGTAGGTGACCAGGTGTAGGTCATGTCTTATGTAGGAAGCCACCACGTTCCTCACTATATCCTTGTGCATTTATAAGTGTGTATATAGAAATCCTGGAGCTTTCTTATACAGCATATACCTGCATGTAGACTAAAACCACTGTTCTGCTGTTTGGTGCTGGGCAGGTAGTCTACAGCGGGTTTATCAGAGCTTTTTTTTGCAGCAGTCTGGTGCAGTTTGAAACAAGGTCAATGAGAGCAGACTTAGTGGGCCAGAAAACCAAAACAATGATCCAAAACTAGACTAAAAGGCTCCACAGAGCTGATGTGGATGTGGAAAGTCGGGTGGTAATTCTTTCTGGGTCTGTCGCAAAGAGTGACCCCTTTTACAATTTAATGGAGTGTAATATAAAAATATTGATTAGGGTAACTTTAATGAGTGTAGCATTAAAAACACACACCCAGACAGGACAGTGTTGTATTTTCCCCAGAGGTCCTTGAAGGAGACTTCCAAGCTTCTTATTTCATTTTTCACACCATCGGACAGCTGGCAGGATAGTAGCACAGAAAGCAAAGGAAAGGAAGATGTATAGGGAAGGAAAGAAGGAATCATTTTAAGGGTAGCATAACACACGCAAGGTCTTTTCAGTCCAATGAAGCACCACCGCTAAGCTTTTCTCTGTTGTCAGCCTGTCCTTGGTTTTCACACATCTTAAGCCAAACTTACATTCGAGCTAAATCAAACCAGTCCCTGTGACGCTAACCACCGAACACAAAGAATCAGACGGGAACATGGAGAGTCTGAAGTAAAGCTCCCAACATTCACCTGGAGTTAAAAAGCCATTAACAGATGTGGTGCAGTCGCCATACACACAAAGCCTGGCAGCCTTAGAGGAGCAGCCTGAGTGCTCTCAGGCCACATCCCCAGCTCCCTTTATGATCTCTAATGGGATTGTTGAGGAGCACCAGCAGCATCCTCATCACAGGACAAAACCTGCTTAATGGGATATGATTCGCCATGAAAGGGCAAGGAAGAGCAGTTTCTCACTGAACCCGCTTATCCCACGAAACCTGCACAGCACCTCATCCCCACCCCTTCCATTCACCTTTCCAAGAGGAGGCTGGCTTTGACGGTTCTTCCCTGCATCCCCTTCACCATTCCTGTAGCACGGAAGGGTGTGTGTACATGTGAGTGTGTGTGTTTGGGAGGGGGGCCGCAGAGACAGAGATTAAGAGGCAGAGCAGCAGGGCCATGAGAGATGCTCTTTGTGGCTTATCGGAGCACGAGCCCCGGCATGCTCACTGGCCTGGACCGGCTCAAGGGATGGAAGCGCCACTTGTTGAGTCGCTGACATCGCTGGAAGTGAATACCAAGCGGCTCCGCCGCTGTTATGAACTCATGAGTGCCTAGAGATGGCTTATCTTCTCAGCTGGAGCGGAGTGGAGAGCGATGAGAAAAGTTTGATGAAGTCCCAACTTCTGCTTAGTCATCTTTTGCTCTGCTTTGTTTGCAAGGTTATAGTCCGGTCATAGTAAAAGAAGAATGAGTTAGTTATTCTTTTTAAAAAAATTATCTGGGGTAACTTCAGGCCTTCCTCAGTCTGGGCTCTTGTGTGGCTAAGCACAGTCCTAGTGATGGGTTGAGGACAGCCTTATCTCAGCAAGTCCTTTTGAAATTTGCCACTGGCTCTAATGTCTCTGCAGTAGTTAAACATTTTGTATTTATCTAACAGGCAAACTTTGGTCACTGAGTATAAATCTGTTGTTTGTTCTTGTGGAAATTGATTTGGCTGAGGGCAAAGTTAAAACTCATAATTTACTAGAGCGATGTCTTTTTACTTTTGACCAAATTGTTTGCCTGTTTTTATTCCCTATTGTACTAACTCGTTGTGCTTGTTATAGTGGTTGTTATTGTCCATTAAAACTAACATTTAAGCAATATTTTAATCAAGGGGCAACCAAGGAAACCTGGGCCTCATTGACTGGCGACCAGCCAACAAGCTTTTTCACGGGCAGGTGAAATTCATCAAATCTGGATGGGAGCGAGTATTGATTTTGAGTACTTGTATTGTTGCCTGTATGTCTGGGGAAGGTTTGGAGCCAGATTTGGGCAACGTCCATCCACAATGATTAATATCCTACTGAAGTGGCAGTGTGTCACCCTTGTTTATTTTTTCCTTGTTCCCAGAAACTCCTGCCACCTGGCAGTGATACAGTGAAAAGGAGGCCACACTCCACGGGCAGAACTCGATTAGTTTACCTCTAGTTGTGAAGAATGCTCGACCGCTGCTACAGGTGGCGCATTCAGCACACTACCTCTGCCCCTTGGGCAGAAGAAGGCACGGCCAGCCACACAGGGGGAGGCCCAGGGACAGTCAGACTCTTCTGTTCTACATAAGAGAGCAGGCAGAGGTTAGACGAGAGGGAGAGAGAGGCAGTGGCGAGAGGAGAGGGAAAGGTCAGACACTGGATCAGCAGCACGATAACTGTCCCTGTTCAAGAAACTTATTCAGGCATATTGAATTTTAATCCTGCAAAGTCCCATATTTTACAGTTATATACAGTTATTTAGACTTATGTAGTGAAATTCAAATAAAAAATTAAAATTTTCATGATCCAAAAAGTGCGTTCAATAACGGTTTTGTGTGGTGCCTTTTGTACAGGTCTTCAACTTTACCTGTTGATCAAAATTCACATAAAGAATCACCAAAGTAACAATTTGCTGTATCTCCTGAGTTTGTGTGTGTGTGTGTGTGTTTAAAGACAGAGAGTGAGTAGTCTCACTGTCTGCAGGTTGGAGCAGGTCCTGAGCTGGTGGATGAAGGGCCTGTTGATACATGGGCAATCTGTGTAGGACAAAGGTATCGTGTACAGATCCTGGAGTGCCAATGTACACTTCCAGAAATACGCCCTTAGCATCACGGATGCCCTGCAGGTGCACTGAGGGGGAAAGTTTTTTTTTCATGTAGCATTTCTTCTGTGGCTCTGCAGGAGAAAAAAAAAAAACCTGATGTGGCACCCATCAAGGACACTGGCAGCACAGCAGAACATCTTATAGCCGGCAAGGTGAACAAAGCCAGCCCCCACCTCCTCCACCTCCTCTGGTTGGGGGAAATGAATAGCTTTGTGTGTGGGATGGTTATCATTTCCTCCACAACGTGGTGGATCATCCTGCAAACTGGCGACTGGCGTTGCAAACATGTCTATAGTTACCCTGTAGGAGGCTCCGCAGGCAAGCCAGTAGACTGTGCACCCCGATTTCATAGCTTCTGGGGGCGTTTTGTCAGTTCAGAATCTGGACCAGGTTCTGGATAGTCTGAAAGCTGGTTTCAAGTCAGCTCCAGAAGAGAACATGGCACACATGGCATTTAATATTAATTTAACTGTATTCTACTTTAAATATTAACTGTCTGATTAATGATGAATTATTGAAGTCTACCAGAATTCAATTTCCTTCTAACATCTGACGTTTTTGGTCATACGCCTGCTTATGCTTGAGAAGGTTTCTGTCATTGCTTGATAGGGAGTATGAGAGCACACCTATCTTAATATAAATAAATCCATCAACACCTCTGTAAAATATTAAGTTAAAACTTTATACAATATTAAACTGCATAAGTTTTTTTAGGCGCAACAATAAACTGTAAATTCTTCATATAAATGGTTAGACAGGTTAATAATAAAGGCTGATGTACAAAGATAGAGCGCTATGCCAATAACGCCGCTCCATCCTCCACCACATCATGTCTCGTCTTTGACGGCTTCGCCTCCTCAGTTCTGCAGCCTCCTCCTCAGCTTCTTTACAAAGCATTCCAATGCCAACGGCAATCCGGGTCTGATCCATTTGGATGCTTTTCATCTAATTTTATAATGTCGGATGTTTAATTTTGTTTTTCCTCATTCATTCATTAACATCCACAACAACAACCTTGCACAACCTTTTCCCGCCACTGACTTCTAAATATGTAGGCTACAGATCTCAGAAGATTCAAAACATACATGTTAATATCTTTTAAATGAAAACGAAAAGAGGCAGGGTTGGGTTTTATGTCATATTTTGTTTTATTGTAAATATACTACATTACAGTGAAAATATCTGGAGCAGACACATATCGCCAAGACGAGCTTGATGCGCATACTGCTTCCTCTCGTCCTTGGGACTTTATACTTCTGAGTAGAATTAGCAAATCCGCACTTGGCGTACTTAGAGGTATTTAGAGAGTCTGAGAAAATAACCCTGATGATGTCATAGTATGTCAGAGTTATTGTCCTGCTTGAGGACTACAAAGTTTTAACATTACGCCTATGTTATGAAGTGAGGACATTGAGTTTAAAAGACATGGGTGATTACCTGACAGAAAAGGTCTAATGAAAGATGCATTATGGGAAACGTGGAATCCATTATCATAAGAGGCTTGGTTCAATACTGGGGGCTAGATGAAAAGATATTCATCATTATTTTTTAAATCTTGCAAATACCCTGAATTTCTCCTGAAAGTGTGATACTGTACTAAATTGCGTTTAAACTCCTGTTTTTATTCTGGCTGAGGTTTGTTTTCAAATTACTTATCCATCATTAAATGTCATTTGGTTTAACAGCAAATGCAAAAATAGATTTGGCCAAAATTAAGTTAGTGTCACGATAGACTTGAAAAAACCCAAACCAATCTCCTTGCTTGCTACCAAGCAAGTATGTCTATGAATAGATCCAGCATATTCAGGTTTTATATATCTATTGATATTAGATATTTCCTCTCCATTTTCCTTGGAATGGGACTCATTCATAGTCATCCACACTGGCTTGAGAGTCCAGCGTTATTTTTCTCTCCCACCGCTCTTTTCATCCTCCACACATCTGTGTTTACCTTGTACTGTAGCCTCTGGCTCACTCGTTTCAGTTGGACATTCAAAGACCTTTGACAGGCTCGTTTTAATCCACTTTCCTTCCCCATTTGCCTTGTACATATAATAGCTTTTTCAAGGGGCAGGGCGGCTGTTACCTGAGGGACCCTGACCTTCACTCAGAGCCGTGCTTTTATTCATGTAACATGTAACTGCCTTTCTCTACAAGTTCATCACATGCTAACCTCATAACTAGTAACTAGTATTAGTATCGCCATTCACCATGAGGAGCATGTGCTGTGATCACAACCACCATGAATGATGGACTTTTACACTTTAATCTTTAAAACGAATCTTATCTGGAATAATTCCCATCTGTCTTGTCACATAAAAGTTGAATTGTTTGTATTTGCGCATTTTTACAACCTTGGCCTTGTTTGCATCTATGTGTGCGCACACACATACACACGCACACGCAAGAGGATCCCTTTGTGCATGTGCTTATATCAATTTGTGCTTAAGTGTGTGTTCACATCTGTGTGTGTGTGTGTGTGTGTGTGTGTGTGTGTGTGTGTGTGTTTTCATGTGTGCATGTCCACTAGGGAGCACTGAGGTGCTTTCAGGCAACACAAAGCCTCTTCCCTCCTCTGTCTGATCTTGCTGGAACAGTGAGCCGGAGCCAGTGGCTAACAGCCACATCAGCAGTGCAATATGGGAAAAAAAAAGATCAGCACCTCTGATTTTTTGCTTGGTGCCAGCTGGACAACATCATGTTGACCTTGCCATGCTTGCACAGAGTCCATGAAATCAAGCCATAGCCCTGGCCTACGCACCCGTAACTCTACACACATCCTCTGTCCACATACACACACTCACACATACATTTTCTCCATGTCCTACAACTGCAGCCCGACCTTGGTGGTTGTTCTTGTGGCGTTAAGTAGAAAAAGAACATGGAGTCGCACAAAATGAGGCAGTGCTGCTGGCAGTCAGACTGGATGAGGGCAGTGGTTCACACACCAGGTGGTGCTGCTGTCAATTACACTGCAGAGTTTAACTTATCTTATATGTGAAGGTTTTGCTGACCTGCACATATCTGGGAGATAAGAGTCCTGTCTTACTTGCCAGAATGCAAACAATCACTATGGGTGGAAGCTTTACAGCAGCAGAGGCTCTGGAAGAAGACTCATCTGCAAGGTGCCACAGTGAATCATGAACCACTGCCAAACTCGCAGTGGTTTGTCAGTCCAATTATGTCCAAAATGCCCCTTCTGCTGTCTGGCTTTTGTTTGTGTTGCATTTCAAAATTAGACTAGCTGTGATTAGCCAGATGCAGAGATAGGTATGTTTTTTTTAACTACATACGCAATCAGTTAAGTAACATCTTGTATAAGCAAATGCCAAGAGAAAGGGGTCAGATGTTTGAAGTTAGGCCCACATATTTCCTCTCACAGTGCTCTGAAGAAGACAGTCTGAATGTTAATGTCGAATGCATTATAAAGCGATATCAGATGCTTGTGGTGAGTGGGTGTCGGGGTAAGTGAATGGGCCAATACAGTATGTAATCTCACTGTGGTGACACAAGCACTTTGAGAAACATAACAGTACCATTCAATTTTTAACTCTCGCCTCCTGCAGGAAAGGAAAGCCTGACTCAACTGTCATGTTCTCTGGATTCACGCTTCAAGTTTCCATGGGGCAAAGCCACTGACTGACAAGTATGAGAGGGGCCTTATCTGTCACCTTACAGGCATTTCATTATAAAAATGCTTGGCTACTGCACTATCACAGGAAAGATGGTGAATGCAGCTGCCTTTAGGCAGGATGGGTAAAAAAAGAGAGAGGCTTTAGGACAGATTATGTAACGGTTACAAAGTGAACTTGGACACACTCATTTTTGTTTCTCCTTTATCATTCTGACTTGCGGATCTTGTCACCATAATGTGACATGGATCAAGCAACGTAACGCGGAGGAATAAAATGGGTCTTGAGAGAATTGGCTTTGTGAGATTTGGCATCGGTATAGTTCTCACAACTCTTCTTCCTCCCTGAGCCGAAATACCACGGGGCGTCGTAAAATGACACGAGTGACTGGGTCCATCTTCCCACAGCAATGACAAATCACGTAATGGACTGGCTCTGGTGACTCACACTTCGAACTGATGGTGTGGCTCTGTGTAGTGTGGCGGCTTTGACATGGTCCCAGAGCAGCGCTCATGTGGTCAGGGCACCGGCCCGTTTAGAGAAAGGGGAGACCAGATAGAGCTAATGACTTGGGGGGGGGGGGGGGGGGGGTTTTTTCCTCAGCAAGTGGAGGCTGACAGCTTCTTGACATGACACATCTTGAAATGCAGTCTGACTCCTTTCCCTTTTGCCCCAGACACTTTATTCACTGATGAGGAGCCGTCCTCATTTAGCTATGCAGTATTTACTGCAGAGTGCTCATTAATGACTCTGGAGGAGCAAACATACAGTATTTGCTGCTAAAAGGAGTTGAAATGATGATGAGAAACTGTTGACATTCATCTGCAGATAACAAAGTGTGTGTGTGTGTGTGTGTGTGTCGGTTCTGATCTTTGGGTGTGAGCATGGTTTTAATTTCAGACATATTCAGGGTCTTGTCTTGGAGCAATTTGGATTCATTTCAATGGAAATTTGTGCAGTTTTACATATTGCAGTATGACTCATGCTACCACAAATATCTTTTAAATAAATGTTACAATTAACACAACAGCCAACCTGATCATTTACTGGTTTCATGCCTCCAAATGAAATTCAGGTCACATGTGAAAATCTACCACAACCGGGAAATTTCATTTCATTAGAGGAACGGTTCACTATTTTGGCAAATACTCATTTACTTATTCACTTCTGAGAATTAGCTGGGAGGATTCATAACACAACCAAGTACAGAGGTGATTAGCATGTTGACTGAAAGCAAGGGTAAACAGTTTGTCTCCAAAGTTCAAAAATCTACCTACCATCACCTCTAAAGGTCACAAATAAACACATTTTATCTTGTTTGTTTAATCTGTACACAAACAGAAATGTAGAAACAGCACTTTAGAGGAAGCAGTGCGGTATAACCATTTCAGCAAGTTATCGATCAGCCCAGCACGTCTGTGTAGCATTTTCCCTGCTGGTTTTCTGGCAACACAACTGTGGCAAGACTGAGGGAAGTCACTGTTGTTTACCAAGAAATACTGTAATTACTGCAAGTCCAAGAAAGACCCAGGCCGGCTGTTTCCCCCTGCCTTAGGTCTTTATGGTAAGTTAAGCTAATTCTGGCTTGGAAGCTGTTGGAAAGAAAACCAAAAAAAGCACCCAAATGACAGATTTAGCTTTGTCTAAGAAAAAAAACCAATACATTTAATCTTACTGATATATAACACTTCAAACGTGATTGGCTGCTCCTCTGTTGCGGGCTCCTCCTCATCTCCTCCTTCACCTTCTATCTGTTACTATACAGCTGTCAGTGCGTTCATCTCTCCTGAGTGATGGCTATCTGCACTGTAATGACAAAGCTGACGCACATTTTTCATTGACCGCACCGCGCTGCATACAGCCATTACTGAATTATACTTTCAGATTAGGAAAACCATCATTAAACCTTCAATAATTTCTGTAGCATCTTTACCTAATCTTTGCTGGGCTGCTCACACAAGATTGATCTCCCTCCCTCTGGACCTGTTTCACAGTGCAAGCATTTTTAATTTTTTTTTAACAATGAGTTATCTTACATTTGCTCTTGTAGTAAACAAGTGGAGTTTGGATTGCTGCTTGGCCTCACTTGTGGCACCGCACACAACAACACACAAACAACAATGACTAATTTTGGCACTCAAGTTTAATTAATGGACACTTTTTGATATTACTGTGATGCGGTCTGTGCATTGAAATTTCTCACAATGTGCTCGAATGAAGACAGATGAAGCCGCCTGTGCCAAGTCAGTGTAAATAAAAATGATGATAGTCAATTAACAAATGAAAAAGTAGGAGGAACAGAATCATCCGTGTGATGAAGCAGTTTGGGCGGAGATATCAGACCCCACCTTTTGTGTTCGGGTCAGTGAGAGCAGGTATTGACCAGTTGTGACTGTGAGCCGTTTGTCTCCAACATAGTTCCTGCGTTCGTATTGAACAGGACTCAATCAGGCTGGCGGTGAATGCCAGCTGGCTGATGGGGCAGTAAAAGAAAAAAAAAAAAAAAAAACAACAAACAAATGAAAAGGAGAGGCCAAATTAATGGATGCCAGCAGAAGTGAGGCAGGACCCAGCTCTTACTCTGATTAAACATCAGGGCCATCAAAATGGAAGAAGCCATTAGAGATGGATTGTATTGGCTTTGTGGCAATCTGTGCCTCTTTCTTTTTTTAAAAAAAGACATGTCAGCACAGAGAGGTTTCGGTCTCTTGCCCCACACAAGGGATGGATTTGGTCATGCCGAGTGAAAGGAGGATAGCTTTCAGATATCTATTGCGATTCCATTCATTCTGGACAAAAGAAGAACGGTTGCAGGTGAAGATGCACTTAAACACTGCAAGGCAATAAAAAAGAAATTTAAAAAAATGGCACAGCACAGTTGCTCCTGAAAAATGCACATTGGTGATACTATAAAATTTAAAATCTAAAGCTAGGGGCGTTGTGTAGCGTAGTGGTTTAAGCAGGCGCCCCATGTGTAGAGGCTACAGTCCTCGCTGCAGTCGGCCCCGGTTCGAATCCCGCATCGGACGGCCTTTCGCTGCATGTCATTCCCCCTCTCTCTCTGCCTCCCCGTTTCCTGTCACTCTCCACTGTGCTGTCCATTAAAGGCATAAAAGCCCAAAAAAATATACTTTAAAATCTAAAGCTAAAATCACCTGAGAATCCAAAGAATTTTTATTATTATTGCAAGCATTACCGACCGGTGGCACACGTTAATATCTATTCGGTGTTAATGTGAGGCAGTTGGTGACACTTTGAAAGATTTTTGCTGCTCGCTGTAAACTGCATGCCATGCCTGTTTGCTTCCAAAGCTCTCTGCCCTAGGTACCCACCATCTGGTTCATCCCTGTGGATGCCAGCAACTTGTAACCCAGAAGCGGGGCGCTGAGCTTCCTGCCACCAACCCGAGTGTAATGATCGATTTTCACCATGCATCCTGCAGCCTTGGCAGGCCAGAAAAAAAAAAGAAAGAAAAAGGAAAAGAAAGACACCAGGCTCCTGAGCACAGTGTAATCTCCCTACGACATGGTGTTTGACACGTTCAGCTGGGGAGAGATTGTTGAGATTTGCACATTGATCTGCACACTGACCCTCTCCACAGGCTCTCTCATTTGAATAAAAAGGAGGAATATTTTTGTAGAGTGGCACAAGACCATCAAAAGAGTCAATATGTCTCCATGACGAACGGGCTGGGGGTCGGGATCCACAGGGGACGTTTCGAGGAGAATGAGGTACTGATGTGAATAACTAATGAAGGAGAAGGCGATGTGCAGAGGAGATGATTGGAAGGAAGGAAATGGAAGAGCTAACTGGAGAGACAGGGATGTAATTTTTGGCCCTGAATGACATACTAATAGTCTCATTCTATTAAACATAGAAGATGAATTGAGATGTAAAGGACATAAGACTTACAGCATTACAGTTTTTTATTATTAAGAAGAGTTATCCCTCGTGTGGATCCTTATAAAACTTGACCCCAGTTGGAACGATTCATCTGTGAGCCTGGTTGTAGCTTGATTTTAGAGTGTTAATTTACTCTGAGTGTGAATATTCTCATCCAGCACTTTCCGTTATCTTATATGCTTATTGCTTAAGGTGGACTGATCATAGTTCAAATAAGTCAAACGGGACGTGTTAACGAACAAACATACATACTCTCCAGTGTATATAGTGTCTTTTTTGCAGAGATGTGGGAAAAAAAAAAAAGCAGAACCCAGGTAACATTAGTGAGCACTTTTTCTCTCCATTCATAAATTGGCTGGGCACTAAGACAAGCCTCTTATCACTAAAAGGTCATAAACTTGCTCGAGGGGACTGTTGAGCATGTCCTCTGGCTGTCTCGCCACGATCCCACTGCCGTGCCAGCACATTCAGAGCAGGGAAAGGAGTTCAAGTCATAAGCACCCGCTTGCTCCATCGGCAATGTGGGAACGCAGCCATGTTTGAGGAAACAGGCTCGAGTCCGAGTCGTGCTAATGAGGACAAAGAGTTGAATCACAAAGCAAAAAATCTTTAACAACGCACAAACGGTCAAAGCGCGTCTAAGGTGAAATGATGGGAAATCGATGTGTAGTAAGATTCAAACACTTCACAGCCTCGTTTAAATGAGTTACAGCCTCACATCCTGTGTCTTACTCGACCCTTTTTAACACTAAGTAGTAAAACTGCACATCCAGTCTTTTTTTTTTCTTTTTTTGACCCAGCGGGAACACAGTGATTAATTACATCTTCGTGCATTGTCTTCCATCTGGCAGGGTTACTTATCTCCCCAGGATGAATGACTGCTTTAACGGCTACTGTTTCATCTGCAGTTGGGTCTTTTTGCCACTAAAAGCGGTAATAATTTGAGTACAAATGAGCCATCCTCTGCAATAATTGAAATGATTTTCTTATTAACACGTGCATTAGCAGTACTTTTCCTGATACGCACAGACACTACGGCTATGACCATGGGGCATTCCTCAATTTGAGTCAAGACAAAGTTTATGGAGCATATGCTTAGAGATTTGTGCCATAAAAACATGGGTTTAAAGTGAGGCTGTGTAACTTTTGAAGGAAGAAACGACACATTCTTATTCATAACGCATGGGATTCACACACAAAACCACACAGTTCAGTAACACTCAGGGGTTTTACTGCTACAGCCTTGTTTGGTCTGGTGTGACCAGTAGCTATGGTGACGGCCGATGTTGCAATAAATTACAATCACAGAATAATAGAAAAGGCTACAACATAGTGCGTAGAGTTAAGTCATTGTTGCCAAAGTTGTTTACAATTTATAAAAAAAAAAAAAAATGAAATAGTACAATAAAATGAGGGTGAATAGAAGGACAATTAAATCGGACAATAGAAACCTGATAAAATTTGTACATGAAAATATATATTGTTTTATTATATAATTAATGACTCTTCATGCTCATCTTTATTCTCTTGTTTAATGTTTTATCTACATCCTTGAAATCCTGAAAAGCAGCACATGTATAGATTAATAAAGATAGCAAAATGACTGAGCAATATGAGATATGATATGTTTCCCAGCATTAGCTGACAGTAAGTCATTGGTCATGTACCTCTGTGTGTGCTGTATTGAACAATGGTGCATTTGATTGCTACTAAATTCAGCTTTTCATTTGTAAGAGGAAGAATATGTTATTTATTCTTTCAAAAATGGCTTTGTGTCGCTTTTTAAACTGACGAGACTAAAATGAATTCGAGAGGAAGGCCTCTTTAAAGCTGCAAATCTCTTAAGTTCATGCTACACAATTTGACCTTTCATTTTCTCCCATGTGACAAACAGTGACTTCATATAACCACACATCAGATGAAAACATGTCTGGGTTGTCCTGTGTCTGACGCGTCTTAGCTTGATGCTGCTTCAAAGTACACACTACAGCAATGTAAACACACTCACATGCCCTCCTCACAGCTCCAGAGGTGATCTCGTATGACAAACAGAGAGAAGACTGGGAGCTATAGTCAAATAAACAGGTGCTGGAAAAGAGAGAAATGAAAGGTAAGACAGGGTTGAGATTGGAGGGTGGGAAATAAGAGAGAGGAGAAACAGATATGTGATCCTCAGTTGAATGAACACTGTTGAGTTATTCACACGGTCTCAAAGAGAAACTTCAAAAACTGAAAAATATTATACATCTCATCTTTCTCTTCCTTTTTTGTTTTCCGGAAGAAAAGCAGGGAGTAAATCTCAGGCGCATATACACCAGTGAGGTACTACCGTAGCTGTTAAAAGAATACACAAGTGCCCAGGTTCATTAATTGTCTGACATTTGCTTCTTGTACTTGAAAGTAAATTACATTTCTTTCACATATTTTTGTCTTTTGAGCTATTTTTTGAGTTTTTGTGAGAAAAACAGTGGTTGGAGGCTCCTCAGCAGAGGTGATTAGTCCACCAGACTGCTATCTCAATAGATTCTGTAAATTATCATTTTAAGGCTGATAAGCGTTAGAATTCTTTTGAATTTCATTTGCTTGGTTTAAAATAACAAACCGACCATATGAAAAAAATATTTCAAGAGCACATTCCTCAGCCGAGGCTGCACAATGCTCTTAATTTTGTATTTTAATAAGAGAAAAATTTTACTGCTCTGTCACTGTTGATTTTATCTGGACTGGGCACAACCCGTAGAAATAACCATCCTCTTCAATGGTATAGGGTTACACCAGTCTTTCCTTCCTAATGTATTGACCAAACAACAAAAAACAGCGCCTGGAAATGAGACAATGCACTTACAGCAGCACGTCAGCACACCAATAAAACCCCTGTTAAGAAATAAAGGGTTTCTCTCCACTGAAACGCTTTAACTTTAACAGGGCAAAATGTGAGCGGATCAAAACAAAGCTTCGTACTGAATTATATATGTCAAACAGAGGGAATTAGAATTAAAGACCTGCTTCTAAGACAAGCCTGCCTCAAATAAAAGTCTGTTACCTCCTGTAGTTAAGGTAAATAAAGTTCCCAGTCTCTCTCTGAAGAAATACAGTTGTTAAAAACTGATGACGTAATCCAAACTATTTGCACCAAATCATTTTGAAAGAGCAAGAGCCAACGGGAAAAGTCCAACACTCGGCCAATGGCGTAACTTTATCACTCACTCAACTCGTATCACTCATTCAGTCATGGACATGTGTGTCCATGGAGCTGGCCCTGTTGTTGTGGTCCAACCAAACATTCATGATCATCATGAAGCTGCGGTTGCTATCAGCAACTGGAGCTACTTCCACCTGACAGTAAACTACACAGGTCTTTATTTTCTGTAGCTTACTATCCTGCTTTTCTACATAGCATGATTAAGTGTTGATGCCATTTATTACTTCTTTAAAACATAAGGTGAACCTGGGACGGGTAGGTGTGATATTATGACATGCTGAAGACAGTCCTGCTAATATGTGTTGGGTTTTATTTACACCTACTTTTGAACATATCTGTACTTTAGCAGAGTTCAGTTGTCTAATCCCTCTCAGCTCCTCCTTTTCTCTTTCTCTTTTTTTTTTTTCCTCCATTGCTTGGCTGTGTACACTACACACAACCAATCATGCGTGATGACAGGCGGCGATCACACCATCATGTTAAAAGCAGACGGGAAGCTGACAGACTCTTCGCTTTGATTTCCCCATTTCAGCTAGTGTTTTTAAAACTGGCCTGATGCTTTGGGCCAATCAGGTGGCCAGGCAGTGAAAGACAGATACAGAACAGAAAAGATAAAAGGTGTTCCTGAAAAACTACATGTATGTTAAAAACGTAAGCATACTCGAGATATTGTAGTGCACTGAAATAACAGATGTAAGTAGTTGAAATCCCCCCCCAAAAAAATCATTGTTACATTTTGATTAGGCCACAGTGTAATTCATATTTTGACTTGACAAAGTGAAAATGAAAAGACTGAACAATTACAAATGGCATAAAGCGGGAGTGAGTCATGGAACATGGAGGTAAGATGCTGTAGCGCTGATGAGAACATGAAATTAGTAAGTGGATGACGCTGTGTGTTGCTGTGTAATTTTGTCAGAATCTGCAACAGCTTATGAGAAAAGAACATGATCAGGGATGTATTTGTTGACCATGACCTAATGTTCTATCACAATCTGAGCTGAGTCTTATCATCCGGCTAATGAATAAACAGATAAACAAATTGGACCAAAAACATGACCTCTTTGACACAGACAGTACACAGACAGTGTCACAAAGACAATTTATCATGAAATCAAACAAATGTATAACAGTTCAGAGTTTATTGTGCCCGGGCTCCCAATATAACCCACAGTTTTAAAGTTATGTCTGAGGAAAAACCCAGAATTTCAGAAAAACATGCTGGAGCCACAGTGTCTGGGGAGGCAAGGCGAGAAAGTGTCCAGGCTTTGATATAGCTCGTTGCCTGCCTCTGTGAATATTGAATCAATGAGGCACCATAGCACAGAAAAACCAATATGTAATTTCCCCCCAGACACTCCCTGGGCCTTCGTCTCTTTGCACCCAGGAGAGAGCAGCGTTCATGTAATAGCCGTCATTCAACTGAAAACCACAAGTGTACCATGCAACCATGCTGCTTTCTAAGACAGACGCCGAACACTCTGAAGCTTTAAAGTGTCTGTTTTTGTGGCAAAGAATCTTGGTAACTGTGAACACATTGTAATGCTCAACATAAACTGTTTATTACAAAGCAAGGGTAGCCGAAATAGTGTAAACACCTCGTGGGGGGAAAAGGGTTTTTACTCTGAAAGTATTCATCGTTATGAATAACGCTCCAAAAGTTGAGTCAGATTAGGTTGAGTGAATTCATTTGCCACATTTGTCAGGTCTAATAAACACGAGACAGCACAGCTTCAACGGGGCCAGAGCACCTGTGCAATAGTCAGAAATAAAACTGCTGATTTATATAATACGTCAAGTGGAACATCATGCAAAAATACTGTATGACAAACACAGAGCAGACTTCATTTAAAATAAAAAGCGATATGTAGGACACATGAGAGGGTGACTAATACTGATAACTGGCGTGCATTTAAATATAAACCACGCTTGTTGCAGTGGTGAGTACCCTACTTCAAAGTCAGAGTCCAGGCCTCTTTTAAATCATGTAATTAGTCATGTAATAAATGTCCCTCAGGTAATTCATGTAAGTAAAAAAAAAAAAAAAAAAAAAATGTAACCTTTAGTTTTAAGATGAGATTTTGTTGGATACATTGTGTGTCAATTCTCAGTATTTCTTCGCTGCTCCTTGTGTTTCAACGCTCCAAGTCACGGTTTTGTGCTAAAAAGAATTTGTGTGTCACTATAATTAGAGTTACATAAATTCTGTGATTCTGTGGTAATGAAATGTATTAAACTCTGAACCTTAAACTCTGAAATTTCATTAGAAATATGCATATGCCAGCAGATTTCTATCACTCCCGAAAACGTATTTATACTGTGAAATTGTACGGCAAATTTGTAATAATTTGCTTTCACGGTATTGGATTGTTGTGTTTTTCACTGTGGCAAGGTTGCAGATAGTTTTTGGCTTCACTCAGAACATTACTGTATGTGAAGATCAAACATGTTGCAAAGCAAACACCGAATATGATCAGAATTAAATGTAATAATAATAATTTCATTTGTTGGTCATGAAGGCATTGTTGAATCCTGTGGGGCCTTAGTCAAAAAATTGCCAGGGGTCCTTTCAATCAGTGTTTGTCACCATTATTATGTAGTAAATAATCTGACACCAATGAAAAATGTACAAAATCTAAACATTTCTTGAGTCCAAATTTTCAAAATTAGTAGAATTTTCAAAATAGAAATATAAAGAACAAAAACAACCTCGTGGTTTTCCAAATATATATTGTAAACAACAATAAAAACCTAAATAGATAACTAAAATGAACTCGTAATTGCAAATAACCCACATCATAAGGCCAGTGCTCATCAACACATAAAGCCCCTTTAAGGAAGTTTCCAACTGAGTGATATTGACAAGTGAAATTAGGGATTTTGACACTAGATTTGGTGACTTTTAAAACCCTTTCGCTATTTTTTTTCATAAAAGCAGTTGCAATGACATTTTGGACCTTATCTCCTCTTTATTTCATTGAATGAACTCCAATGTACCTCTCTGGACTGACGGTGTTCAGTGGGTGGGACAGAGCAGCAACAGTTGAATGGGTTTACCTAACATAAAATCACTGATCCCCATTGTTTTTATTCTTAATGGGGCCCCTTTAGGAAGGTTTCTGCTGAGATGTCATTGAAAATTGTCCATTGGTTGTTTAAGGGCGAAAGAGCCGCGTTTTGAGACATTGTTTTAGAGTAAGGTTTGTCAGCAGTTGCCTGCCTTGCCTGTTCACAAACTGTGCCCCTGCGTGCAGGAAACCTTTTCATCTTTCAAAATAAAATACTTGGACATCACACTAGTGCTGGTACAGGGTTTGAGTAAATATATAGTATACTAATATACTGTGTGTTAATTTCTTCTACCTTGACTAATCTCAAAGTATTTTACATCAGAATTTTTAAAAACCAGAACCACTGCTTGCATGAGCCGCAGCTTGCACAGAAAAAGCAGCACTGTTTCTTTTCCCCATGAAAAACATGGGCGGATAATTTCTCATAATGGCATTGCCTTGCGCTGTCATTAGCTGCACCCACTAGTTGGATTTCACTTTTTCAGTCTCTGCACACTGACTTTCTGCACACACTTTGTGTCCACTTAACTCCGAGCTCATCCCTCTGCCTGAGCATGAGAACCAGATGATGAAAGATGACCTAGATTGCTTTTGTGGAGTCGGGCTGTGTGCAGCTACTGTGTGAGCGTGTGTGACAGAAAACAAGGTGGCGTATCTGGGAAGCTAAGCTAGCCCTTATTCCCTCTGGCCCTCATAAACAAAGGCACAAACACTGCAACTCTCCACAGACTGGTGGAATTAAAACTTTTGAACCACTTATGCATCCCTGTCTTTATCTGTGAGCTTTTTTAGATCTTTGCACGAGGAAGCTTTGCCAGACATTTCTTGGCAGTGCCTCAGCCTACCTTGTATCCAGCCACGATAATAAGGCGTTATTTTGCTAATTTCGCCTTTCTCCAGGGAGATCCTCCATCCAAATAGGGCAGCTGTGAATCTGTAAACACTGGCTCAAAAGGGAAAGTACACATCCAACTACAGCATCCCTGCACCATCATTTCACACATAGTTAGGACCATAATGACCTAAAGAATACTTTTGTTTTACAGAATTTCAGCAAGTTTTCCTCTGTTTTTAATGATCCTAAATAAATTTGCCTTTGAATTTTAATTTTCCTCTTAAACGGGCCAATTAGAATGGAATGCTGTGCAACTGCTAATTGGTAGTAAATAGAAACGGCAAAGTACATGACTTTTTTGTAAAATTCCCAATCTATGGTATTTACAAATGTAAAATAGAGACTCTGCGCTAATGAGGAGTTAATGAGAACTATTATATTAATCAGAGCACACAGTCAGCACTAATGTTTAGTCATTATGATGCAAACAGTTTTTTATCTTGATATATGTCTGTCAGAACAGAAAATCTAAAAATGATGTGATCTTTAGCCTGTCCTGCGTCAGCGAACGGTTGGTGTGGATGATGAATCACGACCGCAGCTTCAGCCTCTCTCTCTCCCCTGCCCTGACGTTGCAGAGCCTAATAGCTGTATTGTGGGCTGAGAAAGTCTCCTTAAATACAGTACGTGCCTCTGAGGCTTTCACAGCCAGCTGACAGCCTCCGTGTCACGCCATCGACATCTGCAGGCACAATTAAAATCTCCTCGGCTGGCCGGCGCACAGGTCTAATTGATCTCAGACAGAGGCGGGACATGCTTGGTAACGCACGCATTAATGCGTGAACACACACACACAGACACACACACACACACACACACACACACACACACGCTCATGTATGCACATGCACAACCTCTCTTGAGGACGGAGAGATGGATGACCAGAGGGCTAGTGATAGTGTACTGTATGAGCAAAAGACTTACAAATTTACAGTGTTTAAGGTGAAACTGTACGTAAGAAACCTCCTTTGATTAGTAATTAATCAATCGATTGAAACTGAACCTTGACAGAACCAAAGAAATAAAAAAAAAATTAATTAGCATATTTAGTGGTTTTCAACTGAACTACTTTCAGGCAACATTTTTACCACTTATTTTGATTACATGCTGTGGTCTTTGAAAACATCCCCCACTCTCACATTCTTTGTGTACTCTTCAAAAATGAAGGTATTTGTTAAAATACAAAAAAAAAAAAAAAAACAGCTTTTAGTGCAGGAGCCGTTTGGCTGGTGGGAACATTACTCAACATTTTAGGGATTCTTTGCAAACCTGAGATACCTCTACAGGTGCTTGCATTTTAGATGGCACTCTGCTGCAGGAATGTAGGAGACCAACTATTAGTGCTGGAACAAAAAAAAAAAGAAAAAGATACCCCAAATACTGCAATGTTTGAGAGGCATCCGGCTCATCCTCAGAGCCAGGAGGAACACAAATGGAAAAACTTTGATATACATTGGAAGACATAAGTCTATCCAGGTGGTAAACGCATGTTAGCTTTGGAGTAAGTGATGGTAGATGTTGAACATTAAACCCATTTGTTGTATTTTGAGAAAACAAGTCCTGTAATTTGACTTCAGGGTGAAAGGACATAATGATTATCCTGGCCAGTTGAATTTAGCTTAGAAGGGTTCGAATGCACCTTATATAGGATTTTCTGCAAATACGTAGCTCATCATGAAATAAATTGTCTATGTCAGCAGGTTTCTGTTAGCATATTTCATTATCTGCCCTCCCAGCTGCTTGTGATGCATCGCTGGGCTGTTGGTCCATTTCTTGGAGGGGATGTTTCATGGCAAATGATGCTTGAGAATCCTCAAACTTGACCAAATGAATGCATAAAGCAATCAGCTGGCCATCATTTGCAGTGGTTTTTTTTTATCATTTTGGTGTTAAACTGTGTCATGTCAACACAGCTAAATCCACAGCAAATCCTGCAGTTGGCCTTGTTTTGATTTTTATTCAATTAGAAATAAGCAACTAATCTGACAGCACATCAAATCTAAAAGTGAGGTTACAATACAAGATTTGTTTATTGGCTCCTCCACCTGAAACCGCTGCATAGATTTCCTGTCTGAGTGTCTGTAATCTGGCGTGGTTATATCATCATCTTCCTCTTCTCTAACGCAATAATTGCCTCCTTTCAGTACATAAAAGTAAAGTCTGCATGTTTTTATGGCATGGGAGTGGGGAGGCTCGCACCTCTTTATGACATGGAGCACATTGGCGGAAAGATTTAAGAAGCGGAGCATAACATGCAGCAGACTTTGAAAATATGATCATAAAGATGATGTCCCCTACACAGCCAAATAGTCTTCAGGTTACAGCTGCCATTACTGCACAAGCAAACTTCACAAAGCCATTATGTTGATAAGCAGGGTGAGGGGAGTGCTTCTAAAACACTGAGGATGCCTTGTTTGTGCTTCAAGTGTGGCTTTAAAACTCCACAATAACAAGAAAGCACTCGAGGAGCACACACCTCCTCACTTTTTTCTAATTTTGGATGTGGATCCAGATGTGGATCTGCATCAGAATGCACACAGTGGTAGACCGTTAGCTTAGCTACTGTCAGCTCTGCTGTCTGAAGAACATCTACATTAGATCCTGTCACATCTGGATATTTGTTTCAGAACCTTCTGTACGAGATGTGCAGGACTGCTTATAGTAGATAAAGACTCTATGTCAAATAACAGGAAAAAATAATGAGGCAATGTTTAGACTTTCAAAGTCTTCATCAGGAAATAACTGATTTTGCCTAATTATATCTGTACCCTACTGATTAGATGACACTATGCCAAATAAGCCGTACCTGAAAATTTCGGAAATTGAAAATCATTTCTTGACCTCTCACACATACATACATACAGTATATACATCAAGGTAAAAAGTATCAAAAATATAGTGTCAGACTTATCTAATCATATTATACCACATCTGGAGGACTGGAATAAAATGTAGGAAAAATGTTTTGGATAATATTTTTGGGTTGTGATGGGCATTACTAAAAGTAACTATTCACCTCAAACCAAGTAACCCAGGAAAAACATGAAACATCCACACCGCCATTAACTAGTGCATCCTTGACCCATGACCTGAATATACAGTACATGCAGACCTTTCATCAAACCTTTCACTAACTTGGCAAAGGTCCGGCCCTATAAGTTACACTTGTTTGTGCTGTAAATCAATTTAGCAAATTTCTCAACATTTCCAGTGTGTTGACAGTGTCCAGTGCCATGTAGAGGCCGTGGTTTTCTTTATGATAATTACTGTGCACTTATTGTTTTAGTGCAACATGGAGCATCACCTTTCAAAAAGACACAGTTTGTTCTGTTGTGTATAGGTACTTAGCTTTGAGGATATCTCTGCCATGCTTAGACACACACACACACACACACACACACACACACACACACACACACACATCCTGCCAAATCCCTACACCTACCTGTTAGAAAGTATGGCTGTGGTTAAAATGAGACACCTTCCTCACTTCCAGATTGGTTGTTTTAATTTGGAGCAGTTTGCTCAGTAATGATGGTGGGGAGTAAATGGCCTGTTAAATCAGAAGCAATCAGAACCTGGGTTTCATGAGTGTGTGCACATGTGCCTCTGGTGTTTTGTGTGTTTGCATCATTTGTAAGCATTTGTTTATGTGTGTGTGTGTGTGTGTGTGTGTGTGTGTGTGTGTGTGTCCGAGCATTAAAGATGGAACAGAAACGTTCTCCTCTCCAGAGAGCATTGACATCAAAGCCTTGCAAATAGAATCGGTGTGGTGTATTTGGCATCGATTTGGCCCCTTACTGAGAAAAAGATTTGTGTCTCAGTGTGTGTGTGTGTGTGTGTGTGTGTGTGTGTGTGTGTGTGTGTGTGTGTGTGTAGGAGACGTGGTTGTAAGCTATGTTTATAAACCTCCCCGTCATTTGCAGATCATTCAGGCATGTGTGTGTGTGTGTGTGTGAATGCTTGTGCTGCCCACAATTACAAATGCAGGTACAGCAGAGCCCAAGTTAATGTTAATGATGTTTAAAGGTCATGCCAGCTTTAGCAAGCACAGAGCAGACTCCAGAGACTGCACAAAGCCCACCACGTACACACAGCATGCTGTTCAGCATGTCGTCCCTCTCCACGTTTCATCAAACTATCAGCTGCAGCTCAGCAGTCTTTTAAGGCAAATTGAACAATGAGAATAAAGTTGTAGTCTCTGAATAGAAAAATACAGCTCGTCTATTGGCCGTTTTCATTCAAAATATTTGAAATGTCTAAATAGATAAAATGCAAATCAGGTGCAACTTCACCCAAATGTCAGAAACAACAGTATATCGGAAGAATTTGTTGTGTTATAAATATGTCTGGAAAAAAAACAAAACAAATATATTAATATTTTAATGTAGTCTGAATAAATTCTCAGCTCATTTCAATGGTCGCTCGAAGATCCAATCACTAAAGCGTATATGTCATACAAGAGAACCACTAGAAACATTTTTACATTTACACATCTTTATATTTTTTGGTTGATTTACGTCAACTGATGCTCTGAGAAAACATTCCACCTTTAAAGTTGCTGGTGCTGATAACCTTTGAGCGTGTGAACACAGTGAACCAAATGATTTTTTTGACCCAGCTTTTGTGAACTAGTGAAGATGAAAAAGCAGCAAAACATCCTTTCAGTCATTATTCACTCTTCTGACGGTTTCTTTATTTGTGATGCATTTGAAAAGAAACATTACAAAGCCAGCCTATTAAAACCTGGAAAGCTTGTGCTGCAGCCACAGCCACAGTCACAGTGCTGCTGGAAATGAAAGAACTGTTTGGCTGTGTTTTCATAGCCCAGCCTTGACCTTGACATTGACCTCTGCCTGCACTGCAACTCTTAGTCAGAATGGATGTTTCCAATGTGGCTTCCTTTGTTCGGTAAGAAAATAAATGAAATAATTCAAAACACAAACTACATGTGTTCATTTGCCTGTTTTGCTGCGCTAATTACAAGCTATGGGAGATGTGTGACAAAGTAAAGGAAAAACTTCACAAAGGAGTGGAGAAACAGGATGACAGTGCCCCCATCCATAGAGCATGAGGGGTCACTCAATGATGAGTACTGATGAATATGAAAATGATGTGAGTCGTGTGTCATGGCCGGTCACCATATCTCAACCTAATAGAAAACCTGTAGGAGATGTAGGACCAACGTGTGACCAGTGCTCTTCACCACCACCGAGAATGGTGTTCATCCCTCCAGTAGACTCTCCAGAGACATGTCGAGTCAATGCCAAGGAGCATTGAAGCTGATCTGGCAGCACGTGGTGACCCAACACCTTACTAAGACACTTTATGTCAGTCTTTCCTTTTAATTTGTCAGCTGCCTGTAAATCCATGGTGTAAGTGTACGTTCAAACTGAAAGCAGTGAGATATTGCTCTGGCTGCCTGTTCAAGGACGCTGTTGAAGTTCATGGCTGCTCTGACAGAAATGACCTTAATGAAATAGACAGCTAGCAAGTTTGTTCAGAATCCTGATGTGCACGCCAGTTAGCATGCAATTCCCTCCTGTTTTTACAAAATATATTATGGACCACACTTCACCAACTCACCTTGGACTCCTACAATGTCAGACACCTCGTATCCATCGTAAATGATGCCGCCACAGTTATAAAATTTCCCCCATTGTGCTCGGTAACAAATGTTTGATGGGAACAAAAGTTTTCACAGTTGTGTTCTCTAGTTGTTTATCGGAGCACTGCTACATTCCAATTTGTTGCCACTGAATCTCTGTTTTTGAAGTAAAGACAGTTCAACAGTCAAAATACACGTGGTATGCAAACACTGCCATGCCGAGATAAAATACTCAGGAAACACAATGAATCTGGGCACTTAAAAAAGAAACAGCGCACTGACCCGCATGCTAATGTTAGCGCTAACGTAGACTCTGGTGCCGCCTGCTCATCACCAGCCCCAACTCGAAATGGCGATGTCGATCAGTTGTATTTTTTGAAAAAATACCTCAAGGAAGAAAACAAACCAATGAACTGTCATCAAACTATTTGTTACTTACTTTATTGTACTTACTTGTGCAATACAGACTAAAGAACATGTGAAATTGTTTACATTTGCTTCGTTCTAACATCCTGTGTTGTGTGTTTGTTTGCTTTGTTCAGAAGCTGAAATTTCTTATTTTGATGTGGATTAGAAAAATGTATATCCAAAGATTTAGTGGATATAATGTTGCAGGAAGAATGTACTGTATTTGTGCTCTAAGGTAAAGTGATGACCTTGGTTATTATTACTGAATTCCAACTGACAAAAATGAGTTAATGTGAAATCTGTTGTTTAAAGCAGAAGCAGACAGTCCTTTTTCCCTTTTTAAAAAAGGAAAGAGTTTTTTTATTCAAATCTGTGGATGACTGAGTTCAGCAATAAAATTATTAAATCATATTTTAGGAGCTTTTTTGTGACTATGTCGTGTCATTTTATATCAATCGCAGGCCCCCGAATCAAATCGAATCAAAATCGCATCATGGCAGACTTTGTGTTATCAGCAAATATTGTATCATCCAAAGAATCGATATAATATCGTATCGTGATGAGAGTGATGATTTACACCCCTACTCATCACCATAAAGTTACCTGGACTTCAACTGTTTGACGCCCACTGAATTACTTCCGGTTACTTTGACATTCTCGATGTTTTTTTAGTCTGGACGTACAGTGATACTTAGCTACAAGTTTTACTGACAACTGCGTAATATTCTCACCAGGATAAAACTATTCATAAAGTCAGTCTAAAAGTTGATCATGTGGTCTAATGTGTTTAAATCTGTCACCATAGCAACACTGGTTACATCACCTCTGAGGTGGTGCACAAACAAATAGCACTATACCTGTGAAAATTTATATACAAATGAGGTGTGCAGTTCTGATATAGATTGCTGTGGGTGAAAACATTCTGGGAGCTAACTTTATCAGTGTCACAGAGTAGTTCAGTGGTGTGGAGAGGAAACAATGAACAGGCGTAATGATTTTATTTTTTGACAACTGTGTAGGTGGGAGCAGCTTAGTTGAGCAGCATGATGTGTGCACAGGGAGCGGAGGGGTATGCTTGGATAGATGAAAGCTCAGGACACCTCAGCGGCTCGAGTTCAGCGAATCTCGTCTATTTTGGACACCAGTTACTTGTGGATTTCAGTCTCTGAAGTTTATTTCCTTCTGTTTTTGGATGTTGAAGACATAACCGGCCTTTGACAGTAGGTCTAATGATGATTGTCATTTGGGATATTTTACCTGAAACAGCAAATTCAAAGAAGAAGATAACATTTGGCTGTAATTGTAACATAAAACCAACATCTTTTCTTCTGTCAATAGCAGCCGGCAGGACACTCCTTGTAACAAGCTCCTTCAACCACTCTGGATGACTTTTGGTATTTTTATCATTTTGACCTTTTGGAGAATTCAAACACCATTTCAACACAAATTAGTAGCAAGGCAGGGTTATTAAATGTGTTATCAGCGCTCAAACAGGTTGAGCACAACCAGCGAGATAGGAAATAATTATTCTTGATAGGATTTATCTTCAATTTCCTCATTTCCTGCTCTGTGTGACTGGAGGGGAGCGAAAAGAACCTGGCATGACGTTTGATCCTGCGCAACACAGGGAAACTGATATTACGAAAAGTGGCAATGGAGTACACACAAACGTACACGTACACCAACATACATGCTTGCTTTGTGAAAACGCAGTCAAAGGTGATTCTTTTTTAGGCTGGCATGTCCTCTGTGTGTTGTGGTGGGACATATGGGTACGTATACATGCTGCAAATCCCTAATGTTAAGAGGATGTGACGTGGTATTTGAAGCAACTCTGTGCAGGTTCCTTGAAGCCAGTGAATTGTAGACACAGAGCCACATCAATGACTCATAGTTCTTCACAGCACTGTCAGGGATTGTAAAGTGTCCTTATAGAAATGTGCCAAGTTCTTGGGGTTACCTGTCAGTCAACTCACCTGTTAAAGCCATACGCGAATTAAAAATATGTACATAAAATAAAAACATGTAAAAATTATATATGAAATACAAATATGTATGTATCTTTATATTGTAGACATACTGTATGTAAATATATATCAATCCCAAAGTCTGTCAATATCTGTTGATAGTATATATATATATATATATATATATATAGTATATACAGTAGGGTCCAACATTCTGAGACCCATGTCCCAGAATGGGAACATAGACATGTTTAAAATGAATGAGGAATGAATAAGAAAAACATAAGCATATATAAGGATAGAGGCATAGAATCTGAATATGAATGATTTTTTTAAATATATCATTAACATATATGGCCGCAATATGTTATACGATATATAACTTCATCATAGATATTTCTAATATATGTACAAATGCATATTTTACTATGGGTTTTTCACATATATTATAAACTTATATCTTCATATATCCAATGGATGTATATGTGATAATCTATCACCTTATAGATTACATTTACAGTATGGTAACCTCACTCTTGATATAGAGACGTAGACAGTTTGAAAAATCTGGCCTTGAGATGTCTGCCTCCACCACAACACAACTACATGTTTTTTTGCAGTCAGGAATAAAATTAAATGAAAGATTGGACAGGGAGAAATAAAGGAAGAAAGCTCATGAAGAGCAAGATGTTCAATAAAAACCTGTGAGTCAGTAAGTGTGAAGATATATTTCCTATATGTATTTAAGATGCCACTATTCTTAACCAGTGGCTTCACAGCAGTATGCTTACTGTACGTTCCATGTGAAATCCTTTTCTGTATGAAAACACAAGGGGAAATAATGAAGTAGAATGAAATTCATTCACAGATGTAACATGTATAATCATGTATGTATGACTGTAGAATTGATAATATAATATGTACAGGTAATCATCAATTTAAGCATCGGTTCAAAGTACACATGTGGATATTTTGCAAACATTAAGCTTTGATGCTCAGAAATGATTACAACTGTAATTATGTTAGAAATTATTTAAGGTAGGTAAGGATGCAGCAAGGATTTTAATTGTGCACATCTTTTGTTCTTCAGCCCTTTTAAATTCTATGTTGGGGAAACAGTCTTAATCATATTTCAAGTGAATTTTACCTCCCACACAAAACTGTCAGAGTTGGCCTCATATCATTTAAGATGACTCGGCATTTAGCATTAGAGCTGTTCCAAATTTCATTTTCTCAGTTCTGAGATTATGCTGACAGTCACTCAACATGGTGTATAGTGAAGTCTTTTCAAAGGTGTACCTCAGCTGCCCTGTAATACTATGGACAGAATGTGGTGTGTTATAAAGATTGTTATTACTTCACTTAAAGTCCATGCATTTCACTATGAGCAATATCATCAAGTCCCTGGCAGTGCATTCATTTCCTGTAGAGTGGTGAGCTAAACTCAGCTGATGTGTGAACAGTCAACAAGTTTACTGACTGTTTAAAGCTACACTAATCAATATTTTCATTTTAACGATAAATCAAATGAACATGTGTAATGTAAAAGGTGTGGTCTGTAGTCTTAGTAATCAAAGGTGTCAGAGCACTGTTCTGGATCATTGCCGTGTACTTATAGTACTTATAGTGCAAATAGTGGAAACACATATTAGTGATAAAAATAAATACTGATAAACAAAAGCTCTACAAACTTTACCTGAGACTCCAGACCGCCCGTCTGTCCTCAGTCTCCCTGCCTCCTTTGCCTAATGACACCAGCATGTTAACATTTGCATAAGCACTTCTTTCCTTTCTTGTGAAGATTTCATCACATTACCTTTAAAATTACTGGGGGATTACTTGGCCTTTTTGCTTATGTCCGTTTTCCTTTTCTCTGAGCCACAACCACTCATACCCATCTAATGTGTATGGGAGCGAGGTAGCAAGCAATGAAATCATTCGAAACTTAAACACACATTGTTTTGTATTCAGAATTTTCACACATGCTTTCAGTACATATTATTATTTTACTTAAATTAATATAGTTTGGTCAAACATTGATGTACTGAGGGGGGAATGTCCCCCCTGTCCTCTCTGGGATTTCCACCTATGGTCTGTAGTGACGAACCCACAGGGAATTATCATCTAACTCTACTCTATTACAAAGCTTTTTAGCATCTTTGAGCTTTTTGTTTTGGTTTTATGGCCCAACAACATTAGCCTACTGTTTTGTTTCTGTTTGTCACTGGTCTCATCAATGGTGTTTACAGCAGCAGCAGCAGACTGGAGAATTTCCAGTACTAAAAAAACTCTGATAACCTCCCTGTACGCCACCATCCGAGCACAAGAAGGCAGATAGACAGAGTTAGCAACTAGCTGCTTTAATGTTAGCTGTGAGGGAAGCAGGGCTGTAAACTAACTTTTTGGCTCACCTGCCAAGGGGACCGGTAGATGAAAAAATCTACCGGCCAAGTAAATTTTTTACCGGCCAAGTAATAAATTGCCTCTTTTTGTTACATATACATCTGTTTCAGTACTTTTCATTGAGATAACAGTATTATATAGCGATATATATATTAGGAAAGAGACCAAAATATTATTCAAAATACATTTTTAATATTTTGAATATTCAAAACATTGCGAACATGGGCAGTGCCAGTACCAGTTAACCTCCTGCTCTGATAACAAATGATAATAACAAAATTCAAGGAAAATAAAAAAAAAAATAGAACAGAACAAAGTGGATCAGTGCATGATCTTTGGTCTCTTCTGATAAAGACGTCAGAGCAGTCACGGCAGGTTGAGTGAAGAGACACTGATTGCAAACAGCGTGACATTTGCTTGCTTCGTGCTCTCGGATGGTCTCGAGTTTCATCGTTTTATTGCCAACCACAAATTAATTGGTGCGCTGCTTTCTCCTCTATACACTTTCTTTTTGGGTCACTCACACCGGGTATGTGCCTCCACATTGCTGCGCCGGAACAACACTGCGCGGGCTGGTGGTGACGCGTGGAGGCTGATTTATATTACTGCGTCAAGTCGACGCCGTCACGACGCAGAGCCTCTGCGTCGACGTGAACCCCCGACACAGAGCCTCTGCGTCCGTCAACGTGCACCTCCAAAAATGTCTAGGCATTTTATCGCAGCAATGTTTTGCTATATTGTGACAAACACTTACCTGCCCCATGGCATGTAGCCCTCCAAAATTAAGTCGCCAGGGGAATATTTTAGTCGCATTTGGCGAGTGGCAACCGTTAGTTTACAGCCCTGGAGGGAAGTTTGCGAGCCATTAGTAGTTACTACATGAGCAATTTCATATTCTGTTCAGAAGTACCAGTACAAATACCAGCGTCAAAAATCATGAGCATCAAAAGTAAAAGTTGTGATGACCTTCAAAATTTATGCAGCATTACAACTAAGTACTTTTCTACTATTCTATTGATGTAGGTGGTCCAGGTAGAAATGTAACTCCAACTATCACACAGGTGTATTGGATTTTAAAAAGCACATTGTTCTCTTAAGTATCAAATTATTAATGCAATCCCTTTTAAATGTTATGTGTAAGTACAGTGCCTCAGTCTCCACACTGGGCCATCAGCAGCGGGGAAGATGCTCATTACTTACCCTACAGCTGTGAACAAAGTCAGAACTGTTCAAAGCCTTTCTCTAATCTACAAGATGTACTGAAGAGACTACAGGAACAAATATTTTAGAGAACAGTAGCATAAAGAAGGTACACTCTGAAATAAATCTATGTTTGTCAGACGCAGAAGCTACGCTAACTCATTATGCTGATGTGATATTATGTTTATGATCATTTCAAATACAAAAAAAATCAGCATACGACCAGAGCACTGAAGCAAATAGAGCGACTTTTCAAGTTGATGGCAGGTTGAATTCCTTGTAAATTGACCAGCAATCCAATCTCCAGTCTGCTTTCTGACTGATCCATTAATCCTGTTTTCATTTAAAAGTCCCACAGTCGGGCAGCAGCTCACACAGAGTCCAACACTTTCATCTTCATTTGACTATGATAATGTTAGCTAAGTTCTGAGAACACACTGACTCCACTGTATGATTAAAATGGAGATCCTGGTATTCGTCGCCACTGCGGCACGCAGAGCACTGTCACATTACTTTGTTTACATCCGGCCTTCAGGTCTTGAGTCTTGCCTCGAGATGGATTGTGAGAAAGTGAGATACGGCGGGGAGCAATATGACCGCGGCTGGTGGCAGAGAAGAAATTATTTATGTTACTCATAGCTGGTGTTGAAGAAGAATCATGACAATGCACTCTATCAGAAATCACTGTAGCAGCAGTGTGTGGAAATTGAAATATTAACGGCAGTTTCTGTGATGCATGTAAATGGTTTAATGAAATTATTGCGATAATCATAATCAGTCTGAAAATGTGCGTGTTAGGATCCCTTTTGCTTCTCTGTGTAGAGGCTAATACACACCCTTTATCGTATGTACACACATTAGTTTTTTTTTGGACTGCTAGCAGGGGCCATACATCACTGGATTGCACAGCTGCACTCTGCTGCACCAGTAAATTGATGCTAATGCAATTAGCTCTGTTGCCTTCATCTCAACTCCGCTCTGAATCTACCGTGAGAGGAGGTGTGTGTGTGTGTGTGTGTGTGTGTGTGTGTGTGTGTGTGTGTGGGCACAGAACAGATCTAGATGAGAGGGGGAAAAAAATAGACCTCCGGATCTAATTAGGAGAAAGGCGTTAGCGGGAAATGGGTTCGGAACACAGTCAAAAATATTTCAGGAGCAAGCTATACATTTTCATAGACGTGAATATTGCAACAGTTTAATCTGTCCCTGCATCAGTAATCAGATTAGTCTTGAGTCTTAAGAGCTGTGTAAATAACGGCAGGTGAATATTTGGCGACTTCTTGCCAAACATTACACAGCGGATTAGCATGTGTGAGCATGTATTATAACATTTCCAGCCTCAAAACATTAATTATGAAAAGCAAATGTATGGGGCCTATGGATTATTATGACTGTCTTACAAATGAGCCTATTCATCATGGTGCCGCTACAGAAAAATGTGAATGTGACCATGTCAGAAGGCTGAGAGAGGGATGCATGCAACGGCTTTGTTTTTGCTGAAAAGAAAAACCAGAAGTGAGAAATATGTCACTGAAACAGACATGAAAGAAAAAAAAAAGAAAAAAAAGATTGAATGTAATGAAAGCTTTGTGTTTTGCTTCCGAAGCACAGGCTGAGGTTCACACAGTTCTGCCCGAAGGCCAGATTTTATGAGCGGAAATTTGCCTGTGATGTGATGGACCATCCACCATTGAGTAGGATGAAATTTTTCTATGATAATGTGATCGACTGTGGTGTGATAAAAACAGATGAGGGATGTGTTTGTGGCTGTTGTTTTGCTCCGCTGTACATTTCAGTCAGGGCTGCAGCGTTCTCCATCTCGTTTTCCAGCTGGTGCCGAGGAGGTCCAACGACACTCCATGATATGATATGACCTGAAGTTAGCTTAGCTTAATTCAATTAAATGCAGATTTATGGGCCAGTAATGCTCAACCAGGAAACCACTCATAAATTAAACAGCCTAATTCATCTCCTATTTTCTACATACTAAATTAAATTTATTCAAAACATCCTCACAGTGGCAGCCAGAGCCACTGAACAGTAAAGAAATGACAGTTCAACGATCCAAAATATTAGGCATCCTCAACGCTCATGGTGGATTTTTTTTTTTACACTCTAATTAAATTTCTAATACAACTTTCCCCCCAAAAATTTTTGTTTGCAAGCTCACGCTAAAGGTGTCTTTCTTATCACTGTGCCACCTTGTCTCATTTTCCTCCCGTTCAGCTAAAAAAAATAAAGAAATAAAAAACTAATCCTGCTCACAAACCCATGCCCCCCCATGCAAAACCCCCCCCCCCCCACCCTTATCTCAGAGAATTGCCACTGCCAAAGAGGCAAAAAACCTATTTGAAACGTGGGGTTTGAGAAAAAATAAATAACACCTGTCATCTTCTCAGACTCCCTCCTTCTCCTTCAATAAGTGGGACATCTGCTGAGGTGATGTCTTTATAGTGGAGCTGCGTGTCTGATTAAAACGGATGGCACTCTGTCAGGCGCTCCCCGTGTCCTGAGCTAGTTCTTAATTAGTTTATGATAAGATACCTTTTCTTTCATTCCCTCTGGTTATTGAACTAAATCACAAACCAGCAACAAAAACAAGAAGCGTGTTTTGGGAGGATGCCCGGCTTTCGTCGAGAAGAGTTTTCAAGGTGCAAAGAGAAAAAGGTAAACCCCAGCTGTAGGCCATGATAAATCCATTATGTTGCTGCTGTGAGCATTGGACAGTCACAGACAGGTTTCATCGCTTCATCTCCCTGTCTTCACCTGCTGTCAAGAGACACGCTAATCCTGACAACAGATGTACTGTTTCATTTACTCTCTGACATTCATATGTGATATCGGGGGCAGCCCTGTGATACAGTGCGACAGCAGGGCTGTTTGTGCTTGTTTTTGTGCACAAGCTGTGTGATCTCCATGTATTGATCCATAGACATGCAGAGATGTGTATGCTTGCCCACAGCATGGCTGTATGCATGTATACAGTACAGTATCCCCATCTGTGTCCATTTGATAACAGTAATCCACAAGAAAGCAAAGGTTGTAAAAGTAAAAGCGCTGCTCTGAAATATCAACCCTCACAATATCCTCAAGGGACAAAATATCGATCTGTTTAATCTGAGCATTCGTGGCTGTCACTTGGACAATAAATAAAATGTCCACTACTGCTATCTCCCTCTGCCAGGAACAAGAGAAGAAAGTTGACCGAAAGTCGCAATCAAATAGGAATAACTGTTTCAATTTAAAATTAATGACAGAAATAGACTGTATGTATTTATTTTCTTGTGATCATTGTGTGGCCAATTTTGGCTACTAATAGATTATTTCAGTGCTAATTGACCCTTCACTTCATCCTGCCACTTCACCTTAAAAGCTTTCATATCTAGGACTGCTCATATTCATTTCTTAATAATAATAATATTACCATTGTTATTGTAAAGTGAAGATGTGAATGAATGAATATGAATATGTCAACAGATTTACCACTTGACATTCCTAAGTGTTTGAGACACAAGGGACAATTGGCAGTTTTATTAACTTTAGCTAACTCGCTAATAAACATTGCTGTGAGTTGGCTGAAAACTCCACCTTAAGCTGAGTTAATGTTTTAGGGTCGATGGTGCCTTTTCTAATGTCACCTATAACCCTAGTTAATTAGCTAATGATGAATTATGCTGATGTTTGGCCTTGGCAGTAAAGCTATGTTATGATTGTTTATGATAATGTTAGTGGCTAACATTAAAGCGGATAAAATACACTGTTAAATCCATTCTTCAAATCGTTGCTCTTGTACTTTTGGGAAAGATGAAAAATACACAGTCTATTCAGATACCAACTATCTGGCGCCTCGTGTGCCAGTAAGTTGTGGCATGTCAACAGATCAGACATCCTTTCTAATACACCATTGGGTTCTAACCATCAGGAGTAACTTGGGATTCATTATCTTGCCCGAGGACACTTATGGACAAGCGGAGTAAGGGATCAAACTACCAACCCTGTGAATAGTGGACAACCTGCTTTACCTCTGTGGACAGTATAGAATGATATAATAGATGAGAGTTTCAGCTGTGTGAGTTTACACATCACAGACATGTTCACTCATTGTTGCGAGCCACAGCAGTATAGGCTCATATACTATATGTGTAATTTGCACTTTTTGAGATGGATGCAGAGATAGAGCCAGACAAAGGTGCTGATTTTTACCAGCTAGACACATGAAGCAAGAAAAAAACCTACTGCGAAGTGTGGCAGGACTTAGAGACGGGTAATAAAGACAGCTAGTTCAAACCTATAGTCACTCTACTCTGTAACTCTATAACTATAAGGAAAGAGGAACTTTAGACTGACTATAATGTCTCCCAACAGCTGGGGGAGGAGGACTGAACTGATTGACGGCTCAGAAAGGAGGTTTCTGCTGTTGACAGTTCCACAAATACTGCCTGAGCGCACAGCGTACAGCCTAGTCGACTCAGTCAACTCAGTAGGTGCAAGCAACGTCTCTGTGACTGCTTACAGGCTTTCGTTGGCTGGCCACCGCTTCGTTCATGCATGTGAATTGCCGCAGCTCATCTGTGAGAGGAATATAAACTCTTAAAGTGAATTATATGCCAGTGTAATGAGCCTATGTTTGGCTTTGTGTCTCAGCTAAATTGTAAGTTCATGCCAAAAAACACTTGTACTCCTTTCTGTGTTCGGGGCAGCTGTGTGAAGAACATGAATAATTGACTTACTCTGATGTTTAGTGGCCTCTGCTTGATTAGCATGCATGAATGTAAGGTGCTAAAATATCTCTATGACCTATGAAGAGTGTTTTCAAACACCCGGTCATGCACAGAATACCTCAACTTACTTAGGGTTTATTTCCACATGCTGAGATTGAGTCAGTGCCACGAGGCAAATAATGTAAGTTTCCGATATGTGGAGTGTGCCACAGTGAGGGCGTGTGCGTGTCACATTTGAAATGAATATTTAAAGAAGTGTCACGCACATCTGATTATTGATTCCCAAAGGCTCATGTCCAGCTAATTAAGAAATGTATGTAAATTGGCTTCTGGCAGATGCACACTGCTCTGCAGCTTGGAACAATCAGTCACCCTGTGTCACAGGTACGGAGATGCGTTGGAAGGATTACCAGACAGACACCCTGGGGAGAGATACAGTGTTCGCAGCAGCCTGCCAATAGCTGTAAATGTTCTCGCTCTGCCAGAAAGTTACAGTTGTCTCCTGCTCTCCGCATTAATGGTTCCAACAAATGAACACCTCATGCAACATTTATCCTCCCGACTCATAAGCTACAACCGTACTGTAAATTACAAATCAAATATTTTATCCATATACTGTTAGAGGGTCCAGTCCACCTTATTAGTTTGTAATATTTTACCCTGTAGTGTTCCTACAGAGCGACCCGACCTGTTGAAGAGGATCCAGACCAACAACCATGATGATGTCTCATGGCTGTGTCTGCTCATGTGTTATGGCCAAAGTATTGAAGTTTGGTTATTTGATAACAGGTGGAATAAACACTGAAAGTTGTGGTTTAAAGCTCCAGGAAAAGCAAATTTGTAGATCTAAGAATATTTTGTCAAAGTACAATTTCCAAGGTGAAGAATGAGCTTAATGCTCAGTTGTGTAGTGGTAATAAGAGGAAGTGTGAAAAATCAGTTCTCAGAGAAGCATTCATTTATGCTGGTAAATGAAATCCCTTTTTCTTCTGTATACTTTTATTGTCTTAAACACTATATACTTATATTATTATGGTTCCCAGCATTCTCCCCACTTGAAAATCTCAAAAATGTTTGCAGCACACAGCCGACCCCGTAACAATGTGGAGACCAAATAATACGTTCACGGAGCACTTTATATTTTAATGGTAACGATCAAACATTCAGTCTTGACCTGAAAGCAGGCGGAGCTGAATTTTAATTTTTTTGTTTGATGGGGAGAGATCACTTGTCATTTCCTCCCTCTTGACTCTCTTTCCTCTCATTTCTTCCTGTGGTCTGGCCGGTGAATATAGAAGTTCCTATCATTGGTTTATCACAGTGATAGGCCTTAATATGAGAAGAAATCAAATGAGCATCATTTAGTTTTAAAACATTTAAAAACAATATTTATATATTTCTTCTTTTTATATAATTACATCTTGTCTTTTTTTTTTTTTACAATTGTACTGTTTTGCAAATGATTTGTCGGCCCACATACAATACCTTTGTGGTGCACAGATTGGGAACCACCGGTTAAATGTTTTAATCCTTGATTGATCATGCTTTTTATTTAATTATGGCAGAACTTCAAAACAGTAGCAATATTTGTGTGTCTATTCTTAGCGCAAAAAAGAAGTTCACAATACTTTCAATGAAAACCCGTTGTTTTAAACATTATAGCTTTAAATGAGACCTGGCATGTTTACCTTGATCACAGCAGCATGAGTTCAAATCCTATCACCTTGCGTGCCCCTTTCTTTGTCTCTCATGACTGTATCTCTCTCAAAAGGCAATAAAATGACGGAGGAGGAGTTGACTGCCCATTCCCCTTAATGTTATTTCCCCTAGTTTCCTCGTTCTCGTTTCACCATTTCCAAAAGCCGATGATTTCAGTCGATTTCAAACTAAATGCAGTGTCTTTTATTGGCGTCTGGGGTGTGTAGTGATTGCAGCGTTAAATAGCTGTTAAACCAGCCATTGTACCAGTGCTGTCTGGAGATCTCTAGATAGACAGGTGCTCACAGAATACCCCGAACATCAGCAGCCACTTGCTTATCTGCCTCCTAATTAGGAGAGCAAACGCATTCTAGGGGCCTCTATTGAGAAGGGGGAATTAGACGTCACTGCTGCACTCTAGAAACTAGGAGAACAATACATATCAATAAACCCCACTCGGTCTGATTATCAATACAGATGTCATGATATGTTCCTATTGGTCGCTCTCTCGGATGCTCTGTCTCACTTACAGCTGGTGCAAGGGGAGTAAAGATTTCTAATGTATGACACAAGCTGGAAGCTGGTGATAAACAGTGCAGGGTAAGAAAAAAGCCAACTGTAGCAGTAAGTGCGGGAGCATCATTTGTTATGCATAATGATGTAAGCTCTCTGGTATGAGTCATTATTTGTTGATAGCACTGTGGTGAAATCCAGAAGATTCCTGAAGGAACTGGATTAAGATGTCTTTTCATGCACTCGTGTGAAATAAACCCCAAAAGGCCCCGGAGGGAGTAGTTATTTGTGCAGAGTCAAGTTGGAGCAAATTCAGATGCATTTCTTACAAAGTCAGTCACTATATGTATAAGTGTGCCTGATGTGTTAGATTTGACATGCTCGATGGACTGTTTCAACACCACTGACAGTCACTCAGTTTGCTGACCTGCTCTGCTCTGTGCTGCTGCTCCTCTCTGGAAACTCCTCCAGATGAAGCCCTCTGTTTATCTCCACATTTTGTGCTGAGTCACGGGGGAACATGAAGTGATCATGCCATGTGCCTTCACATACGCGTAGCTGTAAGCTTAAGGATCCATGCCCACTGGGGCATGAAATCCAACCACAAAATCCCAGCGCCCCCTCCTCCCCTCATCTTTGCAGAAGAACTTTGAGTGTATTTGGTCTGGGTCATCTGAAAACTCAGGGCAAAACATAACGGTTTCGTCATAAAAGCCATCTGGCAGATGCACAACATTCAGCAGCAGACCTCTAATATTTCATGCTACCTGGACAGCAGCAGCAGCAGCATCACTTCACTTTGAATAGGTCGAGAATCAGGACGCCCAGATGTGTGCGCCATCTTACACAGTTGGTAATCGTCAAGTAACATTTAAATCTCAAAGTACCCCCTGGTAAAATCTGAATAATTCTGACAGACGTTTGTAATGATGGCTATCATGAAATATCTATTGCTTTCCTCATGTTCCTAGCTGTGGTTTTCAAAGGTAATGAAGCCCAGTGGGAATATTTCCGTGCGGCCAGTGTGCATCATATGTGGATCAGTACTATAATAATTAATTTGAGACCGAGATTGTAATGAGGCAGCACAGGTAGGGCCTCACGTAGACATGCAAGGGTTGACTGTAGAGAAAGCAGTGATTGTCAGTGCTTCTGGCACTAAGACTTGTTGCTTAGGGAGCAGACTGGCCAAAAGTCAGGCAGATGTCTTCACTGTGCTCTAATAATAACATCATACCTTGTTATATTTCTTAAGTCACAGAGCTTTAGTCGCTGGCAGAGACTCTGTATCTGTGCCGTCTAAGACAATAGAATGTGAGAGAACCTCAAGAAAGGAGAATGGAAATTTGTTCTTGTGCTTCTTATTTCCTGTCCTCTTCAACATGCTTCCTGCTCTGTGATTACTACTACTCTTCCCTCCTTGGTGAGAAAATACACTGTACATTGAGAGGCCAGCATCAAAGCTCTCAGCAGTCATCTGAGACTTCCCTCACTGTAATGAAACACCTCTGGGAGTAAAGTGGCAAACAGCCCCACATTCATGTCCAGGAACACCAGTTGATGAAACCAGTGCATCCATTTATTAAACCAGTGGTGTGCATATTGGTTTCACAGCGGGCACCTTTTGGTGTGAGTGCCAGAGCGACCCCCACAAAGTGCACCCTTGTTTGACCATGTGGACCTGTGTTCAGCTCCTGACAATGCTGCATTCACAGGCACTGTCACCATCCATAAAATTGTACATGTATTCCAAAAGGAACATTTAATGCACTTACAGTATATACATAAACCTAGGAGTTAGCTATATATACGCAAAATGATGGTTGTTGCCAAGCAGCACACTACAGTGTAATGTCTACCTTCAAATAAGCTGAAAGAAGCTGTACAATCTGAGTGCAAGCAGCACCCACAGGGCGGGGGGCAGCGCCATGTTTCTGTCCGATGCATGCTGTGTAGTTGAGGGGAGAGCTTCTCGAGTAGCTCAAATATGTCTGCCGAAGTTCAGTGCCTCAAGTAACTTCCAGTGGCCTTGTCACTGATGACTCTCTCTCATTTTAATGTCCTTCCATTATTTATTCTTTAAAGAAGATGTGCTGTCATCTTCTTCTTTTTTTTCCTGGACGTAGGAAGATTGCAACAAAGTATATTTTTACATGGCTGTGGATGAACTGCAGTAGCTGAAGATCTAACAGTGCTGTTTCCCCAGAAAAGAAAGAAATGTTCTTTTTTGAGTCCAAGGTGACAAACAAATAAATAAAGCTGTTGACCTGTTGATAAATTATGATGAAATGATCACAAATATCATGTGGAAGCAGAGGCAAGTTCTCAAGGAAAAATGGAGGATTCAGTGTAATGGAGCTGACAGCCACTCTCCAAACTCTAAATCTGTCAGGAAGGGAATTGTTGGTGATTGTCAAAAGGATGAGGCTCCCATCATAAGGTGCAATTGGAAGAGAGCGAGGGAATCAAATAGATTTTGGTGAATGGGTTGTGCTCAAGTAGAGGGTACAGGAGATAGACACACGGTCCAAGTTAACTTATCCCCAGGCTCAATTTCTTGCAGAGATAACCCCTGTGTCTGGGCAGTATAAATGCCACAGGGACAGAATTCTTACATGTGCCCAAATCCCTGGTTTGCTTCTTGAAAGCAATACCTGGTGGTGAACATGTGATGTACAATTGGTAGGTTAAGGAACACAGATCCATGGCCCAGGGCTACTGTAGGAGGTTGCCCCTTAATAATGAAAAGACCTTCTCACAGATCACAGACAAACATTCACAGACACAGGTTTAATTCCAGATAGGTGCATGGGTGTTGCATGTGTCAATCTGAGTCAACAGTCTCGCCCACTGCTGCAGAGTCTCAGGCTCAGTGTGTGATGGGTGGCATGGAAGGAACAACATACTTACCCAACGCCACAATATCTGTCCTGAAAACAACATCTCTGTGAGCAGGTGGTGAACGAGCAGCAGGCTATGGATGATAGATCCAAGGCTTGAAGCGATAGTTGGGGTTGTTTGACGTGGGGTTGTGTGAAGTAGTTATCTACAGTCAGCGTATTACCTGCAGTAGATTCAGATCAGCGTGCTCCCAGTTTGGAGAAGCAGCTGGGAGCACTGGCACAGAGGCTGAGTGATGAGCTGCTGTGATGATCTGCAAAAACGTGTTTTAGCCGTTTAAAAAAAAAAATGCCCACAGAAAAAAAAACAATATCAGTTTAACTGTGCGCTTTGTTTTGAATATTGTCGCCGCTTTATCTTTCCATCAAACAGCCCTTTCCTTTGGAATTATATTTTGTGAAGCATTGAACTACCGTATTACTACACACTAGCACACCTACAGCGCGCACTGTATCACTTCAAAGATCAGCTGTTTGAGTCAGACTGGAGCCAAAAGCATTTGTGTGCATTAATACAGTAGCTCACTGGTTTGATGGCTATATAAAGCTGTGAAAATATTTAAAATATGAAATAAAGTGGGCATTTTTTAAAGTGGCTAAAAGACGTTTTTGCGGCTCCCAGCTGCTTCTCCACACTGGGAGCCCCCTGATCTGAATCCACTGCAGGTAATACGCTGACTGTAGATAACTACTTCACACAACCCCACGTCAAATAACTCGACCCAAAAGTCTAACGAGCAGGGACCCAGGTCCAGTTTTGCAGCACGGCAGCTAAACCTATACCATGTGTGAAAGATACTGTAGCGAATTTCAAGCCTGTCCAAACATGCAATGTTCAGAAAGTAGAGAGAAGTCTAGACAGAGAGTTGCCAGTCTATCACAGGACTGACAGTTACTCACAGTATAGAGGATGTGTAATTCACTTGGTGGCTCGAAACCAAGGAGGAATGTACAAACTCCTCACATAAAAATTCCTGATGCCGATACTAACTATACACCAGATTGATACACAGAGAGACGCTTCATGTAGCAAAAGTAACACTGTCCAAAAGGGATCAGTGTAGTGCCTCTGACTTCTAAGTGCACTCACACATCAAAAACCAAAGCCAACAAAAAATTCCAGCTCTAACTTTCAGTCCCCTGGCAAATTTAACAGATTGCGCAGCCGCGATAAGAGAGCAGCATGTTCGCCTTCGGGGAATGTCTTGGCAACAGGCAGCCTCATTTTAACTTATCTGCTCCATAAAGTGTGAGAACAAGCACAACAATACTAATAAACCCTAGTTTGTCTGATGGAATCCAGGGTGGTGATTTAATTAAATTGAATGTTGCAGGTAAAACATGCCCTCCCTATGTCCTCATACCAAACAATATTACTCTGCTGGCTTGGTGCCTAGGCAACCCTGTCATGTTCAGAGCAGGCTGGGAACCCTGCCACAGTGTCCAATCCTCATTTAATAAGAGGCTGGATATATGATCTGTAACAAGGCCACTAATCCTCTGAAAATCAGAGTGTAGGGAGAGACAATTAACACTAACATGCAGATTTTGATGCCTGGTCTAATTTCCTGTCCAGCAGTCAACAGACAATAGGAGTTTCTTCCTTTGTTTCCAGTCGCAGTGGCCACATTTCCAAGAGCACAAAAGCCTCTGGAAGTCATTTAGAGTCTGACTTGGTTTCACACTCAGCTGTCGTGGCCTCAATTACAGCCTTTCTCAGTCACACATAATCTCATAACGGTGCTTTGTCTGAGTAAAATAACATAATGACAGTAAAAACCAAATTTTATTCTGTATGGAAATAGATATAAGATTCGGTTCAGCGCTGAATATGTTTTTATTGAAGAATCCTGATTTAGCTACAGAGGGAAATTAATTCCGTCCTAAATTTCCTCAGGATCAATCACTTAGTTTTGGACGGCTGTTGTCAACAACAGGATATGATTAAATTAGCCCGTTTCTCCATTCTTACAGAAATGCAACTGTCAGATTTGATTCTACTGACGTGTTCAGTTGGACATGCTGAATGTCACACAAACACGCTTTCATCAGCTTCAGTGAGCGGGGTGAGGTGCTATCCGCCAATCAATGTCCGATACTGTTACCACGCTCAGTTAGTGTCACTGTTTTAATTTCATTACTGCTGTATTTTTAATGGATCACTTACAAAGAGACACATCGATGCTAATCTAGCAACGTTTCTGATGAGACATAGTGAAGATGAAAACAGAGAGAGTAAAAAGCCACCACACAACATTTCAACAGTGTTTTCTTTTGATTGAAGATGAAGTGTCACTAAGTCAGAGAGGTAGATACACTTCAGAACAGATGATCTTGACAGATGACTGGCAGTGTAAACAAATGCAAACAATTTTGATTAGCACTACTGACAAGAAAGAACACAGCTGATGTTCTTTGAAAGATCATACTTTTAAAAGGAACTTTGTACAGAGGAGAAGCGCTGAGATTATAATGATCCCTATTTGCAGATGTTGTCCTTCACTTTTTTCACAGTAAACAAATCGGTCTCAAAAGTCCTGAGTGATTTGCATTCATTGGAGCTGAGATGTGAGAATAAAAACACAGTGATTGGCTGCATGAGAAAAACAATCACAGAGTGACAAAGCATTTGTATTCTTTCAACATAAAAAGCCGCTTTGTTGTGGGTGCCAGCTAAGCTACACACAATGCAGAAGGCAAATCATTTGAAGCTCCCTGAAAGATGATTTTGACGACAGTCTGATTGCAATTTGGAGTTGCTAATAGACCATTCTGAAGGAGCCTTTGACTCTGGGTTGAAGATATAATTTCTTATTACCTTACCCAGTCTGTGCCACATGCATTCAGCCCCAAATGAGCCATGTTGAGATGAGAAATTACCTGTGGTAATTCTCATGAGCAATCAGATTTGGCCTCTTTCATACGTGTTCTTTTCTGTGTTCTGCCTAAAGAAGAGAAGTGGGAAACGAAATTCCTGATTTACAGCAGCGGTGGTTCAAGGTGCAACAAATAATGAATTATTTTCTCAGGGAATATATTACAATCATCTGCATTTCATTATAACCAAGCACCTGCAACAGTAACCACTGAATCTAATTCCATTACACTTCCATTTTCCATTTTCTATAAAAACCTGGGAGCTGATTTGTATCAGATTTGCTAATTTCCTACGTCTGCCGCTTGGGAATTAACAACAAACCTGCAAAGCTAACGATCCATGATTTCCCTGAAAACCATAAAAAGATTTTCCAACTGAGACACAAAGTGACATCATCTTACCTTTATAAATGCCATGTTTTATGGAAGGGGGATGTGCCAGTGTTGGAATATATGGTTGCAGCTAATGTGACGGCAGTATTTAAACACATTACTCAGCCTTCTGTCTCTGGAGACATTGTCACAGACACGTTCAAGCCTCCTGAAGAACTAGATGTGATTATAGTAGCATTATAGCCTGGCTGTGTGGGAAATTTCTTTTTCAAATTGCATTATGGGAGAAAGTCAGTGGATCAATGGGTTTCTAAAGGCAGAGAAAAGGTAAAAGTGCAGCTGGAAATGACTGTGTTCGCTTCAAGAGGAAGAGACAATTGTTCTCATAACACTGAGCCACAGATTTGATCACACAATTAGGCTTCTTTTGCTGCAAGCTACTTTGACTCTGCTGATGCAGAAGTATGAAATTTAGCACCGAATGTGCTGGTTTGAAACAGCCTCTCTTGACCTTAACCCGGCGGTGCAGCCCTTTGTTTACACTGTGCAGTTCAATTACAAACAACATTACTTTCTAGATTTCATAAAAATAACAATTCGTCTCCCATTAAATAGGATGAGTTTAAATGTATGCTGTCTGGCCTGCGCAGCCATTACCTCCTTCCATTTGTTCTGTATGAGCTCATAACGGTTCTTTGCCTCAGACCGTCTGGATGACCTGTAAATTGTGCCCACAGGAATGGCTAATAAAAAGCAGTTGCACTCCCTGGTTTGCACAACCTCCGAAATGCATCAGTGCTGTGAATATGGCTTTGAAAGGGAGCAATGTTATGCTACTCAGACTAGCTCACAGACTGTGCCATTCAGCAATGGGATCACTGCCTAAGCACATACTGCACACAAGCAGCAGCTTTGAGGCTGAGATGGGGATTAAAAGGTCAAGGTGTAACCCCCCCCACCCC
>NW_019524905.1:315338-342732 GCF_002814215.2 Seriola lalandi dorsalis | reverse complement strand
GTGGTCCAACATTTTAGGGACAGATTCTTTTTACCAAGTAAATGTACAATTGCCTCTTAGATGTCCATAAATTTAATTGTTGCTGCAGTAATTGTTTAATCTCGTTGTCATAAAGGACGGCCATCATTTGGAAGAATCAAGCGTGAGTCATGCGGCTGCATATGTAATGAAGTCAGACCTTCCATTTGTACTTCCACAGCAGGGATGAAGGCAAAGCGTTTGTAAAATTGCTCTGCGGTTCATGTGCCTGTCATCACGGTCATGTGTTGCCTGATTTCACGGCCGGGGGGACGCTGGGCCGTTTTCGCTCGGTTTGTTCACCCAGTCATTCATCTCATAATTAGACATGATACTGCTGCAGATACCTCTAATCACACGGGGATGATGGATCTCACCATTATGTTTTCAAAATTACACTGATTAAGCCAATGGAGGTGCTCCATCATTCATACATCCCTCCATGTGTCACATGCAATATCTCAAACACTGCTGATTGGATTGTGTCAAAAGGGACATGATGACCTCACTGTTATGAGATTGTCCAAATTAGGCTGATTATGTTCATTACCACATTTACTTTTGGCTCCATGCAGGCACAGATTTTATTGACATGTTGAATCTTTTCTACCACAACACAATCCTGACATTAACATGTTCATTAAGGGTATTCTGTACATATAAAACATGGACAGCACATCCTGAATTGCTGTTTTAGTTTTGTCTTCAGATACACATCTATCGTATCCCATATTGTTGTTATATCATTAGAACGGCAGTGTCTTTGTCTGAGTGCTTTTGGTGTATACAGACTGAGGTTTAGACTCGAGGCTCAAGACAGTGTGCTCTATAATCTTTTTAGCTGCTTTAAAGCCTTTGACGCACAAGATACTGGGCCAAGAATCCTTACAAAAAACACAGTGGTACATGAGGAGCAGCACAGAGGATGTTTTTGTCCATAGCATTGCATTATGTGATACAAACAGCGCACCAATAAAGATAAAAAAAAAAAAAAGATAGAAGAAATTGCTTTTTTTTCCTCAACCTATCCTTTCCGTATTTTGACTTTTTGTGACTGAAGAGAGGAATTGAACAGACGAGTGGCATTATTTGAAAGATGAAACCAGAGCTGAATAGAATGATTTAAGCATGGGGGCTGGAACAACAATCAATAGAAAGCTGTTGTGACACATTAAGCAGAGATAATTGGAATCTGTCTGTGGAATAAAAAAAAACAAAACAAAGACGCTAATTCATTTTGGCATTTTACACATCCCAATGAAATGTATGCATGTATGTATAAAACTGCCCCTTTGAACTACTGAATAAATACCATATATGAGAAAGAAATGGAGCGTGGTGAGATTACAGGATGCAAAATAATATTCTGATGTCAAAATCATGCATGTTACGAACCACGTTTCCAATCTTTCATTATTTCGGCCCAATAACTTGCTCTGTTTTATCTCATATCAGAGAACAGGGCTGATTATTATCACATGTATCACTGTGCTCATCTATGACTCAAGACTCCTCCAGTGTGGGAGACTCTCCTACTTTCTCTCCAGATTTCAAGTCACTCCAGCTGCTGCTGTTAGATACCATGCCAAAACATGTCTTCAATAATTGCTGCTTACTTATTCACGGTAATTCAATTGGCTTGCAGACGTGAACCTGTAGATGCTGCTGTTACAGGTGTTCAGCTGCACCTGGGGAAGTAAAGGGAAAAACACTGCAGGTGTGCATCTCAAAGAGGTTTGATTCATAGAAACACTCTCACATATACAGCAAGTTAGTAGAGGTAGTACTGAAGAGCGTGTGGAGAAATCACTCAGGAAAATCACGACATTCTCCTGTGAAGTAAGGCTGGAATTACAGCCCTTGAAAAACATATGAACACGCCGGTTATATGTTAAAGGTAACTGTAGGTCACAGAGGCTGGCAGAGGAGCTGATGTGCACACCTCTCAAATCCCAACAGCCCATATCAAACTTAACATCAGAATATAAGAATATGAAAATGTAATATATGTACATATATTGAATTTCCATGTATGAAATATATGTCCATATACAATAAAAACATAGCTGTAAGAACAGACACAAATTTTACTCTGGATATTTCATATATGTTATAAACAAATACCTTCATATATCCAGAGGATGTAAATACTGTATGTGATAGTAATATGTCCCCTTATGGGTGATTTATATGGCTTCAGCACACTAATAACGAGGCTCATGTGGCAGAGCATTGAAAAACACCACAACCATACACCAAAGCCTAAAATTCTAGAACATGCCAGCAACATGCTTCTGGGCTGCATTCCCACCAGCAGCGTCTGAGCCTGATGAAATCTAATGTTAGCGCCAGAGCTAAATGTAGGTGTAAGTGTCGTATTCGTGTCCCTGTTCATGATCTTTGGCTGTGTATTTGCACTCATTGCCACAATGTTTTAACACTACCAACAAAACACCTGTCAATCTAAAAGCATGTTGATTTGAACATTTTCTTCCTCAGATTTTCTGTAGTTGGGACTGTTTTCTTTTTTTCTTCTTTTTATCTGAGCAGGAGTGGTAACTACAGAAACTCACTTTTTTTTTTTTTAAAACAGAGAAGGTGCAACTTAAATCAGATAGAAAACTGTTGAATTTCTAATGGCTCCATCAGCCTCTGTCTCTCTCACTCATTCTAACTCACATTAAGGACTTCCTGAACCTGGGAGTCAACCATTAACTGATTAGACCAGCTGCACTAAACTCCTCAGTTATACAGCCCCCGTATGCACACAGTTAGACTTTGAAATATGTGAAAAATAATCATGTTTTCATAAGTGGAACGGATGTTACCCGTAGCTCTAAAATCCAGTTGGTGTGGAAGCGGTGGGGGGCCTCCACTGAGGAACTTCAAATATTTAAATGAGAAATGAATACCAAGCAAACCAACTAGACCCATGCCAACACCTTCTAAAATAATCATTGCTTTTTTTAAAAGACTGGAAATACACTATAAAAAATAACATTAGCGTTAACTCATTAAATGAACCCTAGATGTAATGATCATGAGCTTACTGTATCTCTTCTATCATTTGATTATGCATTTCATTATAACAGTCGGTAAATAGTCTTGTTGCTCTTTGCTTTCTTGAGTATCAGTGTTAACTTCAACAGTGAATGTTAGGATAGGAGATGGAGTATCACAGTATCACCTGTGAGTTTAACACTTTCCTCAGCTGTCATTCATATAGAAACTCTAAAGGAAACAACATAGAGCCCTGCAGACATCTGCTGGCCTGACATCCAGCTTGACACCCAGAGAAAAAGTGGTTCTGTGTCAACATGAGGTTAAAAGGATGTTAAAAGGTGAAAAACAGTATATCAGCAGCAGCCTTGCATGTGTCTCTGGTCCTTCCGGTTGTTTGTAGTGGAGGTTCAGGAGGGTTAAAGTGCCGTCCTCCGCCCCCTTCCCGGCCCTGCACGCAAACCACAGGGAAGCCGAGCTGTTTTCAGTCTCGCAGAGAATAGCTTTTTAAATTGTTCTCTCAAATACTTTCATTACTGAGGATGTTAAGGCCACTGGGTGGTAGTCATTCAACACCTTGGGGCAACCACTCCTGGCAAGTTGAATAACTGAAGCGCCTTTTTTTATTTTCCCTCCACCATTTTCTGGCATCCTCTGTAGGTGACATTGTGAAGACGTAGGGGGAAAATGAAGCTGTGTGCACAGTATCTCGGTATCGCGCCTGTGATATTGTCTGGCCTCAGCCTTTTTCCAAAGATTGATCTGTTTAAAGGAGGAAGAGGCTTTTTGAGATGATTCAGCACCGTTGCGGAGCCATGGCACACAACCTTACGCACTGAACAAGATTAAAATTTATGTCTAAGGTTTCACTCAGTTGTTTGAGAATTACATTTGAACTTTATTTGATAAATGTTGTGTCTCGGTAGTTATAAAAGGATGTTCATGGGCCAATTGCATAAGTCATGGATCAGATCCTCCAAATGCACATGTTTAGTTTTTAATTTATCAGAAGAAATAGGATATCAATAGTGACTTTGATTTCAGAAGATAAGCTGAGAGAGGCAAAAAAGTAAATGTTGCATTTAGTCAATGAAATCAATTAAATCAATGCAACAATGAAAACATTTTTTATTAATAAAAGATAAATGAATTAAATCATTTGATGCTTTATTCATGTTATTCATGTCCTTATTAGCAATATCTAAAATAAGTTCCCACACTGCTGCTTCAGTAACCTTGATCATGATTAATATGAACTGCTGAGGAGCCTCTGTGTACTTTGTTGATCAAATGTTGAAACTACAGACTTCACACTGTTAATTATCTGCTCATAATGTCACCTGGAGTGTGAATAGTCTCCTTGAGCTGTATCCCATGAGGAGCCGTCTCCTATTTGTCTCCTGTCTTTGACTTTCTGTTAAATTTGTTGTCCAATCACTGGCCCCGGAGTCCACACTAAGGTCTCTGTCTTCTTATCCCCAGCCGTTTTGTATGCAAAGGCCCTCAACACTCAGCATGTCTAATCCTTTGAGAAAAGAGGGTGAGGGCGCAGTCTTGTACGCTGCAAACAGAAAGATAAAGAGGAGGAACTGAGCGGCTCCTTGACAAAATAAGAACGGGCCTGTTTTTTCAATCTCATCAGCATCAGGACAGAACGAAGATATGGGGGGTGAAAATCAGAGAATGTTAGCTATGTGGACAGACAAGAACACGGGAAAGAGCAAGAGCTGCTGCTCGTTTTCTTCACCCATATGCGCAGTGAATGCTGAACTACGGATCTGAAATCAAATTATGAACACTAGGGAGATTTTGCTAGAGGGGGATCTGGAAGACGAGGAGGCTGCGTATGCATGTGTATCTATATTCTGCATGGATGTGTATGTGGAGCAAACTGTTTCATAGACACACCGATGCCCCTCAGCTAATAGAGGTACTTGTGATCTTCGCTCTCTCATCCCCTTCATACCTACCTCTCTGTCCGTCAGCATGTCTGTACTCTCTCTCTCTCTCTCTCTCTCTCTCTCTCTCTCTCTCTCTCTCTCTCTCTCTCTCTCTCTCTCTCACTATGAATATCCCTAGACTGCCTGCCAGCCCCAGAGTGGCAAGCTTAGCATCCATGGCGCAAGCCAGCACTTTGAAAAAGTGCAAAGCTGCAGACCAAAGCGGCTTAGGGAGGCAGTGCACACAGAGGCCTCAATGTGAGTTTCTTTTTCTGCCACAATCACCCCTGCTCGCCCTGCTCTCATGCTCCCAGCAGGCTGTGGTAGAAGATACCAGCGTGTGATCACACCTAACGGAGAGCGGGGCAGCACGCAGGTGCCCTGGAGCTTTCTAGGAGTGCAACGAGCTCAGTGTTGATCTCGGGCTGCACTCAGCAGTGTGACTGACACGTCTCTGAGTATTCTGGGCTGTTCTGAAGACTCACTGCTCTGTATTAACAGACAAACTGTCCAAACAATTATATGTAGGCAAAGTGTTTGACATTTGATTTTTAGTCTTCCTATTATTATTCAGAGTATTAATAAGTTGTGTACAGGAGTAAGATGTAGCCCTGATGCAATAAAACACATTAATAGCTAAAGTAAAATCATAAACTAAGTGTTATATTCATTGGACCAGAATGTGAAAACCAAATTATTTTGTTATTAATGGCTTATAGTTACACTGTCAGACTTTTTTCCTGAAATCGTTCAGTCTGCAGGATAGCAAAGCAAAAGGCCCTAACTCAGAATGCCTCGACAGAAAATATAACTCTAGTTTATTAAAGAGGCAGCACACATGTATCCTGAAGTTAAACAACTTTTAAGAACAACATACTGTATAGTATATCAAGAAATAATATTGTCAAATCCATAACAGATGCCAATTGACTGATTATACTGTAGTTCATGGTCAGCAAGTAGTAAACCTGCATGTTGCTAGCACTCTGGCTAACCTCCTCTGCCACATGACCCTCACCTTGCACCTTCTCCCTGCAAGAACCTGCAAGAATGGCTAAGCTAACATGTACCTACATCTACTGTAACTCTTACAGCACTGGCCTCAGAATTGTAAAAACAATGCACAATCACCATTTTCACTGCTCAAATCAGTTGCTTTAATAAGTGAAGCTTTTCAGTGGTGACTAATAACAGCATCAGTAGCGCAACCATAGTTACTACTTGGGTCAAAGCATGGACTGTAAATTAAGATGGACATAGCCTCCATGATGTCACACATAGGTTTCTGAAGAGTTCTTTTAAAGCTCAGAGTGGGCTGCCCCGCTGTCAACATCTTGGCAATGAATGACTCCGCCTAACTCCCAGCTAATCCAAAAATTAGTAAAGAGGCGGGCGGTGTGTGGAGCAGAGACTTGCTAGAGACTAGCAGAGAACTGTGGCAGCTGAGCATCCTATTTGAAGGCTAACCAAGGCAAATTCATTTGATGGCTATTTAGCTTGTTAATGAGCTAAGCTAACAAGCCCAGTATGGTGAGCAGAGACACTAATAACTATAAACACGCCCGAGAGATCACATTCAGTGACTTCAATTAACTGAGCTAGTGCCGAGCAGACAGTTAGCGGACTGTGACTGCGCCCACCTGTCACTCAATGTGGCCACACCCTCAATTATGCATAACTTTAACTGTTAATAAATAACAGGTGAGTTATATAAAAATTTGATATAGAGGTCAAAGTTGTCTTTTGTACCAGGCTGTAAACATGTAAATTTCTGCTGTAAAGTTGGACATTTTAACATGGGAGTCTATGGAGCCAGACCCAAGTGGAGGAACTCCTCCGTTTTTGTCACTCTTGTATTGGCTACATTTTTCAGCCCCGGAAGTTGCCGCTTGGTTTAAAGATGACAGAAATACAAAAACAATCATGAGGTGATCACTGCTGCAGAGAGGCAGCTGCTGAGCCACTGATCTTATAACCGTAGCATATATAGGTGTAGTGTTGTGCTAAACTGAATATTTGAAACAGAAACTAACTGAACATTATATCAAATGTTCTGGTGGTATAAATGGTGAAGTGTTCACTTACTGTAGGTTGTGAAGTCCATTTGAACAGACTGTGATGACTTAATTTGGAAAAAAGGTGAACAAACTACAAATTCAGTGACTACAAATCTTTTCTTTTTGAAGTGTTGTTGTTGAAAAGCTGTATGTATTTGAACTTAGTCAGAAGCCCATAATCAAAGTTATCAGTTTACAGATTTACTTTTCTCATTTAAAAACACCAAACAGTTATTGTCTCTCTCATGAATCTCACAAAATGCTTTGAGCTCCACACATGCAAGGTACAACACATTCTGTCTGGTTTCTTGCAGAGACTTGTGTGTGGCCTGCTATTTTTTAGAATATAATATTCACTCTCATGCTTAGGTAAGAGGAATCAAACTTTTGTGAGACAGACAGACATATAAACTTGGAGCCAAAGCGAGAGTCCTGCCTGAAGTGATGCCCAATTTGTACAGAGGTAGTTACGCTGGAAATTTGAGGCACCGGAGGGGGGGGCTGCTGCGGTGCGTGGGTAGGGGAACTTCAGGTAAAGTTGCCCTGAGGAAAAGTCTTTTATGCTGTGGCCGAGTGGGAGCGTGCAAGTTTAACTCAAGTATTCTCACTTCCTCTGGGCTGGCATCAAGGCCTTTCTGTTGGACAACGAGAGGAACAGCTGTTACCTCATCAAAGCCTACCTCTCCGAATTACCTAGGTGCTTCTGGGTACATGTGTATGTGAGCGTTTAAGTGTGTCTAGTAGGTGGGTGTGTAACCATCCTCAACCCCATCCTCCTCTACTGGTGATTTCTTGCATTTGCTCACACTCATAAGCAGCCGCCTATCTCCTGATGCTCGCAGTCTTCAAGCTGACATGATGCTCGTATTTTCTGTTTGCTGACTTGCGTGCTGCATCCCTGCAGCACTTTTGTTTAGAGTGCACAGAAGGTCAAGTGTCACTGAGTTAAATCAGAAAGTCTATGCAAGTGAATGCGAAGTCTGTGTGTCACTGCGTTTGTGGGTGTCTCGAGGTGCTCTCGTATGCGAGTGGGCAGATGCGTGGGTGTATATTTTCAAGTTCTGCCTTAACTCTGGCTCTTTCTTTGTTTCTTAGCAGTGAAAGCAAGAAGTATTACTTCAAGTTAAAAAAAATGCCCACAGCTCCTCTGATAAGCAAAGTCGAGACAGACCTTTTTTCCGAGATCCTCCACAAGCAAGAAAAATTTTGAATGGATGAGAAAATGCGATAAATTATCTAGTGAATGCCTTTCACCAAAACACAGGCTTTATGCTTTTAATCATATCAAACCAAAAGATATTATGCTTCCTGTATAAACAGATGGCATTTCTCCACTGCCTCAGACAGAAGCATGATTCAGGTTTTTATTGGTATTTAAATAGCAACTGCATATATCCATGGTAATAAGTCTGCACTGGATGTATGTCAGGTACGCTGGTGTGTGAATCATCAGCTCCACATTGAGAGGCAGGGACAGGGACTTATCCCTCACAGCAGCATCTCTCAAATTCTGATTAACCCAAGGTCAGGTTAGGCAAACATTTGCATCAATGCTGCAAAACCTCATCAATAATTCCATAGCGTGGCTTATCTGTCTGGGTATTCTATTATGCAAGCCTTCCCCCGGATATCTTAATCTGATTCCCAGCATTTGGCTTGGTTAAACATTTTTTCTTGTTCTGTCTCCGTCTGGCCCTTTGGTCCCTTATACAGTTAAATTAATGCAAATGTTGACAGCTTAGGTATGATAGTAGCTCGTCTTTTGTACAATCCCAAACAACTGTGGCTGAGCGCTGCTGTATTCTTCTAAATTACAGTGGTCAGATCACAACTTAGCAAACACCAGCAAGTCATGACAACGTTCTTCTCTGCACAGATGTTACACATTTACTCACTCTTGCTTTTGCTTACTGCATTGGCGTAACAGACCCTGCAACAGTTGAAGCTTCACTCGTCACCTCTCATCTGATTTGGCTTAACTTTGGAGGCACATTAAAAAAAAAAAAAAAAAAAAAAAAAGTTCCAGTAGGAATCCTGGAGAGCGTGCAAAATGACACACGAGTGCAAGAAAAAATAAGGAGACGATTCATTGTGCCTCGCGTTCCACCAGGCAGCCTTGCCGTTTGCAGCAACACAGAAAAGATCAAACTCATAAATATTGTCTCTTCTGGGGCTGATGAAAAACAAATAGCCAATTAAAATCCAGCTTTCCTCTGCTGGTTCTTCTCCTTCTTTACTCTCACTTTTCCCTCTCTCTGTTTGTCATTCTGTGCAGGTTACAGCCTAGTTTTCAGAACTAGTTTGCAAAGGCATTTACTGTGTATTTTTAATGATGAGGACCAATCAGCCTCATCTGCCAAAGGCTCTCCCTAATGCAGAGCTACCCAGCTCATGTCACAGCATCTCCCTTCTCTTTTTTGAGGTTTATGTAAGGAAACACTACGCTGATGTGTCCTCATCTGTTTTTGTTCATATAATTTTGACTTTTAAATTTCGTGGATTAGGCTGGCATGTGTTTACTCTTCCCAGCTGAGCTCTGCTTCCTGGAAACTGATGATGGCAGAATAGGATGCGAAGCACAAGAAATGTGCCATCCCCGCTGTTGTACCTCGCTTTGAAAGGTGTACAGCGAAAGTGGAAGCTGACATGTTGCTGTCACTGACACGAAGCAATGTCTTTGCAGATCAGCCCCGCAGTCACGCTTGTGTTGTGACCGCTCAGGTTTGAATGCTCAAACACCGGGAATCGCTGACAAAAAGGCTATTTGAACATTGGCTCAACATAAGTCGGAGTTATAAAAAGCAGCATGACATCAGGGCTGCAGTCGGCAAGAGAGGGAGCCCAAATCAAATCCTGTGCACAGCCACAACCTTCTTTTTTCCTTTGTATGGATTTCTCTCTCCTGTGCCCATGCAGATTAACTGGACTGCTTTTGGCTACAAAGACATCTGTGACCTAAATGAAATGCATGATTTTAACCCCACCCAAAAAATGAACATTTAAGTCCAAGCACTTCTAGAAATGGATGGCAGCACCTGATTTTACCTTAGCTCAATTGTTTTTTTTCTTCACTTTGAGGAATAAATATCTGTGGAGAAATCTATTTTGGAATTCTCTTCTGGTATTTGAGCAATGCACAAAATCTGCTGCTGTGTATGAAATATTCCAACCACAAACACACACACACACACACACACACACACACACACACACACACACACACACACACAGAGAGAGAGAGAGAGTAAGCAGAGCTCAATCAAAATCTTCTCAACATGCTGCTGATATTGCTTTCTGATGACTGCACACAGCCCATTAAGTTCCATTAAATGAGCAGAAAATCAAACGCACTGCATTGTAGTTTATGTTCCTCCCACAAATTGAATAGTGAGACAGCATGAAGTATACATACATTTCCAAAGGCCAATTAAAACAACAAACAGTTGATTTCAAGGGTTAAGGTTTTAGCAGTTGTAAACATGAGAAATACTTTGCTTCAAGTTTGAAAAGGCTTCAATCGAGGAGAAAGAGGAAAAACTTTGTGGAATATTCACATCTCCTTCACATGCTACGACTGTGGTGGGAATCAATTCTTTCTCTCATTTTTCATGGTGCAATCACTCCCTTGCTTTTATAAAAAAAAATCTCATTTTAATTCACAAAATTTTACTTTTTAGAGGAAGGTGAACATACCCCGGCAGTCCACTGCAATCATCCATTGTGTTGCGAAAATGAAAAGGGCTGTAGTTATGATAAAACCAGTTCGTTGTCTAGAGTTTGGTTGATCATTTTAATTGCTGCAATTTTCACTTCTTAACTTCAAAGTATTTGTGATAACTTCATTAAACTTGATTTTGACAGGAATAATGCCCCAAGCTACAAAGTAAGACCCAAAGGTTTACAGAAAAGAAATTCTCCTTAGAGAGACCAGTCACAAGAATAAAATCTCCAAATGTATGTTGACACATGCAGATCTTCAAATTTGTCTTTTGATCGTGTTAATCCACAGTCAGTGCACTACTAGACTATTACTATTACTACTATCAGGTTTTTTGAGTGAGAGCAGCAGATCTGGGGTAAAACCAGTTGATCTAAGAGCCTTGTCTATTGTTTTTTGAATTGAAGTAAATAACTATGTTCTTTAATAAAGTCGATGAAAGTGATTGTCAAAGTATGATAGCAGCAGAAAAAGCTCTTCATGTTCACTCGGGCTGGCCGCTGCTCGTGTCAATAAAAAGAGCAAACCTTTTGGCCCCTGAAGCTCTTCTCATCCTCAGTCAGTCTAGCAGCTAAATTATGCCAAAGCATTTTCTGTCTGCTTCAAGGCGAGAGCCCTGATTGCCTCATCACTGCCAGCCAACACTCCATGCCAAGTACAGCCCTTATCTGAAATACTTGCCAATCAATCATAGGCACAAACTTTCCCATCTGATGGGTGCTGGAAACCAACAGAGCGCATCCAGATGGTTTCAGAATTCAAAGCAGCTCCCCTGATCTCCATTTTAGGCACCGCTGTTCTTGTCGTAGACTTGCATTTTTCTCTATGCTTTACTGTCATCATGTTCATTCAACCTTTATTTTAACCTGGAAATATCTTGAGGTAGAGACCTCATTTACAATACAACCAAGTGAAAAAATTTAAATAAAAAGAAAATCTAAAGGTCCAAGAAACAACAAAGGAAAGTTAGATAAAAATGTACATGGTAAAAGCCAAATTAGTAAAATAGTGAAACCTAAGGAATAAATAAAGCAATTAAAATTTAAAGTAAATGAATCCAGTGAAACTTGAACAGCTGCAAATGAAATAAAAAGAAATGAAAGATTTAAAAAGCCCTCAGGATAAACATGAGATAAGCTTCACATTGTTCTGCGTATTATTCTAGGTTATAGGTGCATAGCGAGAACAACTGGATTTTCCAAGTTCAGTAAAAACAGCTGGCACCTGCAATACAATCCAATCACTGAGCATGTTTGGTAAGGGCCCACATTGAAAAACAGCAATGAAGTAATGTAAGGGAGTAAGAAACCAGTCAGGGCCTTATATGTAAATAAATAAATAAAACCCAGTGTATCTTGCGCCTTTCAGTGCGAGAGGGCCACCCAACCTTGGCATACACTTCACAATGATGTGTATTATAATTATCACAGGTAATAAATCTTAGTGCAGTGTGAAAAACAGTATCCATGGGTTTCAGAGTAGTAGTAGCTGAGGCATGCAAAAATAAAATGTCACTATAATGCAGTACTGACAGGAAAGTTTTCTCAACAAGCTAAACCTTCTATATGCAGAGGAAAACATGATTTATTCCTTTAGAAGAAACCATTTCTTACCTTAATTTGCTCACCAGTTTGTCACATGATATATAAAAGTTCTCGTCATTCCAAGACACTCATACCCCGTGACTTTTTCAATATTCGTACTATTCTTAGTGGAGATGATGAGGTTATCAAAATCGATGTTTTTGGCTCTGGTGAAAAACATGAATTTAGTTTAATCTGTATTAAGAACTACTTCATGGCTATTGAGTGCAACTTGCAAGTCAGCAAAACAGTGCTGCAGGGAATTAACAGCAAACTGTAAACCATCTGAAATACACCATAAAGATTACAGATTAAATTACACTCAGTAACAGAAGAAACAATATCGTCAATATACAAAGTAAACAGAACAGGCCCCAGGATTGAGCCATGAGGGACACCTTTTGCACAAATTCAGATTTAACAATTCCAATAGTCACACACTACTGTCTGTCCATAAATTTTGTCAAAACTATGAAAACTATTAAGAAAATATTATGAAGTCTTTTTTAAAAAAAACTAAAAACTGTATGAAATGCCTTTGATCAACATTTTTGCTAGGCATGATAATTTAGAGACAGGTCTATAGCCTAATTACTGGAAAGTCTGCCTTTCCAGTACCAGTTAAAACTGAAAGGTTAAAAGTATATGTCATGGAGCTGACTACAATTGTAGCAGCAAAGTTTAAGAAGTCAGGTGGAGTCAGTTTAAGGAGTCAAGCTTATCCTTGTCAACTGAATTCTGTAGGTCCATAGCTTGTAGAGCATTGGTCAACAGCTGTAAAATAAAGCGAGGGCTTGTTATTATCTGGGTGTCAGGATTAATGACAGACAGAGGGGGTCCTGTATACCTTTTGTCAAACGGTTTACCAGCAAATGCAAAATCTTTGCTGCACAAATCTGTTCACTGTCTGATATTGAACTATTCCTCAACAGCTGATGGGAGAGCTGTTGAGGAGAAAATGAAAGGGAAGACTTACGGTTGACAGAATTCACTGCCTTCTGGAATTTTGCAGGATTTTAATACGATTTAGGGATTAAAACAAGTAATAGTCAGATTTAGCCTTTCTTATTGCACGTGTTCCTAAGCTGCCTAAAAGGAAGCCAGTGATCAGGATGGCCTGGACGTCTGGCAAGAGTCCATGCTTTATTTCTCTCTTTGAGAAGGGGTGAAATTTCAGATGACAACCAGGGACTTTACATATTTTGAATTCTATATTTTTTAAAAGGTGCATGCTTATCAGCTACTAAAGTAAAAAGACTTACAAAATACTTCAGAGCTAACTTAACTTCAGGGAATTAAGTATCATGAATATGACTTGCCCCAACGGCATTCAAAAGGCCTGCTCACAAAAATGTTTGAAATTGAGTCTAGTCATCATATGGACATAATTTTGTCATTCTGGTAATTCTAATGTAAACTATTGGACAATAAACATTAAACCAGAGCTAAAGAGATGACTTAAAGGGGTCTTTGAAGTTTGGCCTGGTGGGATCAAACTTAACGAAGGAGTGGGGTCCAACTGTATGTGTGGTGCATTCAGACAAGACAATGTCAGGTTCACAGAAGCAGAAGGAGACTTAACTCAAACTCAAGCACTGACTATATATGGACTTGGAAGTTGGAGACGAGGACTCTGACTTTTTTTGGTGGTTTTAGTGCATTAGTTTGGCTATTGTGTCCCACACAGTTTATAAACTCCCTTTGAAATGGTGATAGTAATGTCATTTAATGTAGAGCTTTTTTATTCATATGTCAATTCTTTGACTGTGCCAGAGTGGAGCACTGAAGCCATCTTGAAACTCAACTCAGAGTCAACCTTGATGCTTCAGACACGGACTCAGGTAATGGGGACTAGACTCGAGACTCAGCGCGGATTTGTAGTTTCATGACTTGACCACTACAATGTTTATGACCATGTTCATGTGTCCTGGTCCTTAGAGGTGACACTGCTCTTTTGTTCTTTGTCCTTTGCTGGGACAACAACAACCCAGTCCTCTGTATTTTGAACTATCTAAATGAATGCAACTCTAAGACTGATTGAGTAGGCTACAATTGGATGTTAACACATCCAGCGACACTAGCTGCACTGTTTCCTGATTGTTGGATACGGTGTTCTGGTTTGTGGAGGCACCACATTTTGCAGTAGATGCCAGTCTTATTAGAGCCTCTCATTTATGAGCTCCCGGTTCTGCAGTGTGACTAAGGGCCTCAGGGCAGAAACAGAACTACAACACACACCTGTGCTTGGAATACTCAAACACAGACAGAGCCAAGCACATTCTCTCTAACTCATGCATTGTTTATTCACAGGCCTCTGTCTGTCCCTTTATGCAAACCAGTCATGTTTTTGAGGCATTCTCAGCTATCCCTCCCGTCAAACTCTCCTTCTCCTTTTCGAAGCTTGTCAACTCTGCTTAAGCAAAGTGTCAGGAATGAATAGACAAGAGGCCGATTAGTTTGCCTTCTCTCTTTCTCACTGCTCCATGCAATCATGTCTTTGCCATCTTTAACATCTCCAATGACAGTTATATTGCTTGTAGCATTTCCTGTCTTCTGTGGATTCCCTTTACCCCTCTCTCACCCCTTCCCTCATGCCGTCTTTTGGCGGTTGAGTGCCATGTGCGCTCACTGTCCAGAAAGTTCTGCCTGTGAAGTGAAGGGTGTAAGAAACATGTCCCAGCGGGTAGTTGTACGTTTTTTTTCCTTTATTCCCCAGTGAGCTCATTTGAGGTGAGATTTTGAGGAGTTGAATGAGTTATGAACAACATTGGCTCACCTCACCATCCTCCACTGTTCCACATCTTCTTGCCGTCTTTTATTCGTAATATTCCCATCTCTTGATAAGATTCTCAGCGCTGCAGTTATCACTGACAGGTCTCTTCATGTACCTGAAATCATTTTGAGTTTAGTAACAAGGTAGAAAACCTGAAAATGTGAGATGAGAGAAAAATTGCTTTCTGTCTGACTTTATATCAATAATGGTGCCAACTCCTGTATTTCACAAGGGACCAGAATATATGGTCACATGGGATTACCAAGGATGACAAAGCTTTTCCTTAGTTTTCCCCATAATACAGTTATTTTACATTTTACAATTATTTCCCTACCCAAAACAGGCCATGCACACAGACACACAGTAATGTAGTGAAAATGAACTAGTTTGTATAACATGTCATCTGAAGTCAGTGTGTTGGCTGTACTTGAAGATGGAGAGATAATACTGTCCTCATATAGCGCTCAGTTGTAGACACAAAATGTGACATGCTGCAAAAGGCCACAGGCCGGACTCGAACCCGTGCCGCCGTGTTATGGACTAAACCTAAATGGTAGGCGCTCACCTGGCTCAGCCCCTGTTTCTGCTGTTTTATCAGCGCAGTAGAATTATATGAACGTCATTAAAACTGTGGTGTATTTCTGTGTGATTCCATTTATAGTGCAGTAGATAAGTAAATGCATTTTCTTACACAAACACCACATGGTGTTAGCATAACAGTCAGTTCAGACCCACACAGTGAGAAGTCAGAGAAATGAACAGCAGAGGGATACGCTCAGCAGTCCGTCCAGTGACGAGTACTCCTGTTTGCATTAGCATGACCACACTCTCTTTTACACCTCACTTCTCATCTGGCAGGGCTAAAGCTCCCATTAACTGTGTTACTGAAGCATGAGAGCGCAGGTAGCCACATGCTGCATAGTTATGCACCATCCCTTTGAGATAAGCCCTGAAATTCCTGTCAAAATGAATCAGGGACCCTGTGTTGGGTGAGTCCGGCGAGACAGCCCCGGCAAAGATAATGAGCAGCCAGGTCGGCGCTTTCACCAGCTACTACTGTTTAACAGTTTAATTTGCTAATCAATAAGCCAGTCAATTAGTGAACTTACCCATGAATCACTATTTGCTCACGCTCACAGTAATGTGTGCGGCTGTCAAATTCTGTCTGGGCTTTGTCCCCCCAATCACAAACACTCGGGTCACTTTAATTAAACACAGAATTTGCAGCAGCTTCCTGCTCCCTCCTGTTCCTCTCCACCTCTCTTCATCTATGTCTTTTGTTGTCCTTGTTACAACAGTGCTCACAGCCATTGACGTGCAAATTGGCTCCATCTTGATCATCTCTCTCTTGTTGTTTTCCTTACCCACTGCTCATTAAATTGCAGTGTACTCAGCTCAACTCAACAATCTATTAGGGCTCTGATAGGCTGCTAATGTTTCCTCATCAAGTGTCATTAATCACACTTTGAGAGCACTAAGTGACAAAGTTTAGCTGCTTCAGTGTACTTATGTGTCAAGAGCGCTTTGACAATAATGCCTGACAGGTTGGTTTAGGTCGATGGCTAAACCTTCAGATGCTTGTATTTATCCGCTGCCTTCAACCTGCTAATGTAGGCTACACACCAATTTTCAATGCAGCAAGGCACTGAAGGCTGCAATGCACATAGGTTGTGAGGGATACGACAATGTACACAATGGCTCAATGTAATCGTAATCACAGATTTTATAATTATACAGCATTAGTGAGTAAGTCAGCAGAAAGCAGAGACATATGCAAATATCTAGCAGCATTAAAAAGCCATCATCCTTATTGCTCCATGAACGTTATTTTCACTGAAGCTACAGGCATTAGGGATTCTTTAGCTTGCTATCTTTTAATAATAACGCCATATGAGCTTTTGCCGCTCACCTCTCTAAGGTTATTAAGTTTCATTAGCACTTCAACATAAGCAACGTCCTGAAAGATTTCCATAAAACGTCTAATTATTTTTCCTTTGCCGGGACATTAGCCGGAACTTATTTCATTTTTGGTGTGATTGTAGCCTGTCATTAGTTTTGGTGCTTTGTGTGTGCAGTACACATTTTATTGTCCTGAGATGGGAGCAGAAGTCCATTATTGATTTCATCAATTTCCTCAGGGTCAAATAAATATCTGCTCCTGTTAAAACACAACACAGCAAACACGCTGCAGATCTGATTAATGCAAATGATGCAACAATCACATTAATAATATTCATGAGATTATGATGATTTGTGGAAATGTTCATCTCTTCATCGGCTATAGACGGAAAATTAAGTTGACCTTTTGAATGGGTTCAACATGCGACAGCACAGGAGCACTGCTGTATGGAAGCACAATGCATCTCTTTTATTATTTATTAATGTATTGACATGACATTTTGATTATATTCATTGCACTGTTGTTACTTTGTGATGTGCTGGACAGTAGCCAGCATAGTTAATACTTTGCTAGAGGGGTTGTCTGCATCCTGGAGGTTAGAATAGCAGGTGTCACTGCTTTTGAATTCCTCATCAGGCTTGTTATTGAATATGGATCAGTTTTATCGTCCAGCTCTGACAGTCTGTGGCGTCTCTTTTACAACAGCTACTCAAAAAGTGCAATTTCATTTAGAGAAAGTGCATATCTTTGATTGCACTTTTGATTTATTCATTTCAATACTGTGCTCAATTATGTTTTAGTGCTTTAATCCTTTGTTTAAAGGTCTAATGTTTCCCAGTGTTCCTCTTTGTGTCAAATAGATGAAGCGGGGTGTGCCGCCTTTAAAAACTGCCGAAGAAGAGTTTCACTTGACTGAGCTTTACTGGAGTTGGGTTTGTGAGAAAACTTAACTCTTTAGTTGTTAAGAAATACAAGATCTAAGACATTTTCCATGTAATGACACGTGCGTCCTCATTGATGAGCAGTGTGTGCTGTTAAAAGATGGCGGTGTGATGTGATGTGAATTGAGGATACTGGCAGGTTCTCTGTGTGGCTGTTGAATCACCCCCCCCCCCCCCCCCCCCCCCCCCCCCCGAACTTCCTTGACTCGCTCAAGTGTAAGTCCATCATAAATCTTTTAAAACCAAATAAACGAAGCCTTGTAATGTTAAATGTTAATTATGCATTAAGATCAGCAAGGGAGCTTCATTTATATTTCTATCCATGTGTCAGCCAGTCCTATATGAAGATGCATGACTCTGCAGCCTGCTACTAATTGATGCCGCACCAGAGACTTTTCAGGTTTTCTGTGTTTCTCGCTGGATTTCCTCTTGATATTCTGATATTTCCTGTCTTGTTAAATCACTCATGTACAGGCCTCCTTTCACTGTGCGGCACAGAACCGGAGGTGCAGCACTATTTTTTATTCAGCCTGCACTGAATCATCTCCATTTGGCAACTGTAATCTTACTTCACAACACCTGTCTGTCTATTTTATTCGCATGATCTCATATGCAACTATGTGCCAGCACAGTTTGCATTTCGCTGCACGACCATTAGATATTGTTCTTGCCTCTTTAATCACCATAAACCACATGTGGGGACACTCTCAGGGGAGCTCTCATCTATGCAAAATACACAAAAGCCTGAGTCATTTTTTTTCCTTTTCAGCTGCAAAATCAAATAATCTATGTATTATTGCATTTGGGTTTACAAGCGTTGCCATATTACACTACAATACATTTATTCACATATTTATTCAGCAAACCATATGGGTGATTGATTGTGTGACTTATTTGCTCGATATAATAAACATGAAAAGTGATTGAATAATAGACAAGAGTGCATTCATTTCCAGCTGTAACACTGAATGGCTGAATGTATAAAACTGTCAAGGACTCTGAGGAATTTACCTTTAGATAATCAGCACAATATTCAAGTGCTCCAGAGCACGAGGCATCTGATGTCAGATATAATAAAGACAATGAGTAAAAAATGTTTACGTGCCTGGCGTCCACAGCTACAGAGACACGTGCTTTCAAAGAGCGTTCACTGACAGTTTGAGTCTCCATAGCCCATTATTCTTCTCTGGGGTCGTGGGAGAGGAGGTGGGAGGTTTACCCAATCCCAGCATGCATTTGGCAGAAGGCAGGGCAACATTCTGGATTACTCCATTAAAGCGCAAACATATAAGGCTTTATCCAGTCTGTGTTCTAGACTGTATTTATATTGTTGTGGATACCTCATCAGTCACCTGACAACACCGTTCCAGCTCAAAGTCCTGATCCTCATGTCTAGAAGTGTTCTTGCTCTTATGAGTGACACCTTGGTATCCCAGGATGCATTTCACATCATCCAGTGTCAATGGTGGATCATCGCTGGTATAATTTTTGTTGAAACACTTTTATTGTGTCACCAAGTTACGGTTTGAGTTTTTTCAGGTGACCAACAACTAATCAATCCCAAATCTGTGGCCGGTTCTTTAAAATATTGTTTAGTCTGATGTTTTCTGGAGAGGTGAGGATCCTCTGACCAGCTCCTGAGATGTCCACCTCAGGGAGAACAGTCTTACCTGTGGGAGCCCGTTGGCAATTTACCAATGGCACTCATGTCTCCACAGCATTTTCAACATAATGAGATATACTTTCCTTTGGGAGAAACGTTGGTGTCAGAGCGGCCACATTAGTTTGGCTGAGGCGCAGAATTTAAAGCTCATTTTGTAGCTGGGCAATCAACTTTGTACAACAGTGCTGCTTTTGTGTATCTTTGGTTCCCTAAACATACAGATCTTAGTATAGTATAGTATAGTATAGTATTAGTTGATCTACAGAAAATGAATCGGCAACTGGTTCATATAGTTTCATGAGCAAAATGCCAAATGTTTTCCAGTTCCAGCTTCTCAATGTGAGGATTTGCTGCCTTGCTACCTTACACAGTAAACTGAACGACTTTAAGTGGTCGGAAAAAACAAGTAACAAGCAAATTGAAGACATCAACAGAAGTAGAGAAAGTGCAACAGGCATTTTTCAATATTTTGTAACATTTCATTGGCTAAACAATCAGTTGATTAATAGAGAAAACACTTGACAGATTAATCAATAATGAAATAATTGTTAGTTAGAACTCTGTCTGTTGACTGAAAGCTTTGGTTTGTTTTTTTCCTATAAAAAATGACTGTCACACACAACTGTCTAGACACCTGTAATGAGTGTAATGGCCAGAGTCGGGTTCAGCTGGTGTGGTCGGTGAGAACACGTGCGTCTCTCCCTCTTCAAGAGTTTGGAGCTTCAATGACAGATTTTTAAATTTTGTGTATTTTGTCTTGAGAAAGGCTGAGGCATGCAGTGAAATGTTTGACATTGTAGTAGGTAGGCAGAGTTCACTTCCTCTAAAGTTGCACAGAGGTCATCAGCGACTTCACAGAGCACATCTTTGAATATTAAAATCTTTTCTGGCAATTATAATTTTTTTTTTTTTTCTCTATCAGCTCGCGAGATTGAAGAGAATGGTGTGAGAAACCAAACTCAGCTCACACACTGAATACAACCCCCCCAACACACACACACACACACACTCTCTCTCTCTCTTTTTCCACCCACGGACACTAAATCCTCCTCAAACACGCTCAAAGCTATCAGGTCAAAAATAGGACAATCTCTGTGAAGATCAATCTGCAGTGCGGGGACTTAATTTTGCGCAGTTCTAAATGTGCCCTTCGCGATGGAGCACAAGAGTCGCTGAGAAAATGAGACACAGACGGCATGAAAGCAAAAAAAAATCGCCTGTGTGAAGAAAGGATGTGAGAAAGAAAGAAAGGATGTGTTATGAGGGGAGAAAAAAGGGATGTGGAGGAGAAGGAGCTTCTTTTAAAGCATGAGAGCAGAAACAAGGAGCTGAAAATAGGGACTTGTATTATTTGCTGTTATTTATCCTGGTGCACTCTAGTCTGAGTAAGTCTTGCCTCATCACGCCATCTGTGTTCCCCTGCCTCGTCTTCTTGTTCTCCTCTTCAAATAACTGCTCCTCTCTATACACGCGTGCACATAAAAAGGTATGCTGTAACAGTGACAAAACAAGGCCGCCAGCATCCCAAAGAAGAGGGGCTTTGTCAGGCATCATGCTTGGGCTGCCATGTGAGAATGTTCGGCGTTCCACGGCTTCTCACTAAAACTTCCTCCTCTTCACCCTCCATGGTTTGCTACCATCATTACAAGCGAGATCAACACACTCCCAGGTCGCCATGGTTAGAACGTCTGCCCTGCCCCCAGCGCACACGGGGGGGCCCGAGACAGCCAGGAGGAACATCCCGTAAACAAGACTTTCCTCTGCTTTTTACAACTTACTGCTTCACCGCATTTCCAAGGAAGCCGAGCATGAGGCTCACGATTACATGCTTCCCATGCATGCACAACAAGGAGCAATGAGGGGAAAACCTGAGAGTACATCACAGGGAGGTGTAAAGACCGTCAGCAGCTTCATTATCAGTGCATTTGTCATACATGAGAGCATCGGTGTAAAAACGTATTTCATGTACCTGGAGGCTGTGCTGCGTGACTTTAGGTTTGCTGCTCCTGATGTCAGAGTGATGTTAGTTAAATATGTTTAAAACTGTGAGGTGACCTACACATCGCACACGTGTTCAGACCAAAAAGGAACAAGAGCAGTGACCTAACTTTCCGTACAATGCTGCTGCAGGCAGTTTGCATTTCACTCCTGAAGGGTGATTCCATTTATTTTCAACCAGGGCTTGTTTTTTGTTTTTTGTTTTTTTCTTCTTTTTTCTATCATGGTGATTGATTTTGTTAAAAAAATTCAATAGATGACTGTTTGATGCAGCTTTACTTTGCCTCTTCAGCATTTGGACCCTAGAAGGGATTGAAACACATCCTTCCAACAAAATGACAATCATGGAGGAATAAGACCAGACTTCAACCGATTTTCAATTATCCATTGCTGGGAGCTGGAGCTCATTGCACTATTGGATATGTTATTTCAACAAGCACAAGCTGAACTGCTGAGGTCCTCTAATGCTGCATTCACTGCTTGCTGTATATACTTTGTAAATACAAGCCGCTGACTGGGGAGACTGTCAAGAGGCAATAACAACTAGAGGATGTTTTTGCAAACTCTGATATCTGCCACCTGAGTAATGATTCAGCAAGCGTGACAACACTAGCAATAAACAGCAGCTAATCCTCACGCCGATAGTCCATGGTATTCAATTATTTTAATTAGTGAATAATTAAATGGGATTTTAGTAGAGAGCATTGTCCATGCAATAGAAACAACTTTTTTCATTCCACACGGGGAATTTTTGAAGACACTACGTTAAGCATTAAATTCTACACACAGTGCGGACACATAGTAAATAGGCAGTGACTTTGGACACAGCTCTGAAGTCAGCAAACCTACTCAGTTACACAAAGTTAGCTAATAACAGAGACACACCATCCTGAGAGGCAAACCAGGCAAATGCTTGGGGCATATTGGCACATTTAGCGATGATAAATATAATCCCCTTAAACATCCCATTAAGATACTGTACAGTGCATTAAGATACTGTACACCCCCCCCCCCCCTTAGTGGGGCTTCTGATGATGTGTATTGTAGCTAGCATCGATGGTCTGCATTTTAGGCATTTAGTGGACATCTGTAAATTGGGGTGGGGGTTTCTTTGATGGGTTAAATTTGGGATCAGTAAAGTTTATCTATCTGTTAACTTCAATAAGGGAGAGTTTTATTGGTGATAAATTCAACTTTTCATTCATGAAAGTTTTGTGTTATTTCTTCTTTCAGAAGGTACAAAAATGGAGAGACCTAACAAACTCTTTTAATAGTGTGCTTTTATGAGGGTCAGATGGTTATTGTGAGTGTATTCAAAAATAATGGCCGCACTGGACTCCAGTAGGAAAAGAAAATCTGTGAAATTCTGGTGTTGATAGGCCTGTGCTTGTCCATCTTGTTAGTGTCTCCTCTCCTCAGACAGAGCTGCTCCAGAAGTCCCATTGCACTCCCATTAAATGCTGTAATCAGCCTTTAAAGAAGAGCTGAACTACTATCAAAGTGTTTCCTCCACTGATTTGTAATTATGCGTCTTTCAGCTTTTTGCTGTCAAGTCGATCTCCCTGCAACAATACAAACAAGCCAAACAAACGGGTGGACAGGAATCATTCCTCTGTTGCTAGAACAAAAGCATGCCATACTGTAGTATAAACTGACTGAGGCTCATTATATCCGTGTGGGGTCATCAGCAGGGGAGCAGAGACAGCTACAAATGGAAGTGCATACAGTTGTAGGCACTAAGCACTCTGTTTAATCACTCCACCTCTTCTTGATTCTCCTCCGTGTGTTTAACCCATCTCATCTCTCCTCACCAGGCAGGTTAAACGGTTCCTTGTTAATTGGTCGTGTGTCTGCGCGTCCCTCTCTTCCCATCCATCCATCGGCACACCGTTGGGAAATCAGGTCATGATGCAGAAGTCATGGATCCTCCTACACGTGTGGTTTTTATTTCAGGCCTACCACGCTGGTAATGGCAGATTATCAATTTCCTATTGTCACTGGCTGCAGAACAAATGATGCTACAAACTGTTGCTGTTTCACTGCCTCCCAAACATAATCTGTTTGTCAGTACACTGCGGATACATTGTTAGTATCTGTTAACAGGAATGTGACACCTGACAAGCTGATAATCAGCTGTTTCACGTGGAACCGGGTGCTTGTATCTACCTTGAGCTTTTCCCGCTTTTTCCCATGATTTTGAGGAGCCTCCAGTTTTTATCCTTCTGCAGTGTGTGGATTTGTCAGTATTAATGTTGTAATTAAGCTCATAATGGATCATCTTAATTGCAACATATTTTTAATGAATGACCAAATGAAGAAGGCTATCTTTGGCATGACAATGTTGAAAGCTTAATTAGTTTCAACATGGTGCAAATTGACATGCTGCCTAGCATCACACGCTTTAACAGGATAGGCTTATTATTTCCATCCTGCAGAATAAATATCATAATGAATATACTCTGTCCAAGGCAGAAATGGCTTGTGATAGGTATAGCTGTGACTGGGAGAAAGATGAATGAAAAACTGATAAAAAAGTGTCCTACATCAAAACCGCAGGCCGTTGCTATTTCTTCAAAGGCAGCCATTATATCCCAGTCAGTAAAACTGTGTGATTACATAGACACTGCACAACCCTACCTCTCTCTTTCCTTCATGATATTATTCTCCTTTAATCTTTTTTTTTTTTTTTTTTTTTCCTGTGAGTTAATCATCGTATGGCTGATGGGTTTTTGAGACGGGATGTGGAGAGGGTGTAGGACAGGACCCAGGCTCAGGATGACCCCTTTATCAGCAGTGAGCAGGCTGTGACTGGGCGTAAGTTCTCAACTAAATGATTTCCCTGGAGAGTTGTGGTTCTGGCACCAAGTCAGACTCTGCCTGCTGTCATACACAGATGTATTGAGGTTACCGGACCCTTCTGCTGTCTGTCCAGCAGACCGGGCCGTGGGAAGATGATGTATATTTTATCACGCTGTCTGCGAAGAGGGCTGAATTACATTGTGCTGTAATTGGTAACTGGCCATTGCTACTGTCTGAGCAGATTCAAAGTGTTCTGACCAACTGCTCTCTTTTTTTTTTTTTTAATGATGTATTTATTTATTTATTTATTTATGCTGCAAACAGTGGCTGTGTGACTTCTGAGTGCTCAGGGACTTTCCATATCATATACTGAGGATGAAGGACAGTCTGCTGCAGTGTCAGCAGCAGCTTTTCAAAAATAATAAACTATTTTGGAGAGTAAACAAAGCGAAGGAGAAGCTCCAATGAAAAGCAAAAAGTCTACTGGGTATAGCGACTATTACATTTTATTTGGCAGCTCTGGTTTAAGTCCAAAATGTTCTGTAATACCATTAAATGTTTTTTTTTTTTGTTGTGCTGTAACATAAGAGTGAATCTCTTTGTACTCAGTGAAAGCAGCTTTTACATTTCTTGCTGTAAACAGCTGATGTTTGGTTCCTTCTTCAGAGGAATTATTCTCTGATGCAGTTTGTCCTCATGAATTTCAAGCAGCAGCAAGAACACTAACACATGTAGAACATTGAGGAATCACTGGGTATGTAGGAATGGTGGTACACCTGTAGTTGTGTGTGTCTCATTGGCAGACCAGGCTCTAGTTTCTATGATAACAGCAACATGTGAGGCCTGACTCCTCTCCTCCTCCCTGACTTTGGGCACAGAGAAAGATCTGTTCCTCAGCCAAACGTGGGCCCACAGAGAGAAACTGCTAAAATCTCTCTGAGGCGTTAAGTTGCTCACTCCACTGCTCATTACAAGCCACAGAGATACTTTCTGTTTTATAACTGGTTGATTTCCATACATTAAGCAGAGATAGGGTATCTCTTCAGTCCACCATGCTAAGTAGTGGGCTTCCTTAATTTATCAATTTCAGTGTCAGAGACTTTAATCCAAATCTTAGATGGTGACGTTACACGCTCAATTTATTCATTTAAGCTCAGAAATAATGGCCAATTAGCAGATTTACACAGAGAGCAGGGGGATGTTTTTGGTGGAAATTTGTGCCTTTTACAGGAAATGTTTCAAAGCACTGCTTACGTAAGAGCAATAAATACAAAAATAAGAGATAACTGCTGCAGATTTTCATTTTGAGTTTGGAGGACACATACTGCAGGGCAGCGGCTGTTTTTCAGATAACATTTTACTCCTCCAGTATTTACAGTGGCTTTCTCAGAATTGTTGTTTCCTGTGTCTTTGCATTGGAGAAGGCTTTGGTAAACTGAACCACGCTTAATGATCATTTTAATCATGAAAGCTTTGCATTTGGTAATTGGTGTTACTGTCAAACAAGAAAACATTGCTCTCATTAAGGGATTTATAATGGGATAAATACAGCCACTTAAAAATGTCCAAAACATAAAGCTAGCTTTGGCCAACTAACAGACCAAAGACAGAGTGAGTACTTAACAAGCCTTAAAAACCCACATCATTCATATGTGCTGTCAAAATCTGGACTTTTCTTGTGACGGCTTCTCTTAGTTTGGGTCACAGCACAACATCAGTATAATGGCCCCAGTTTTAGTATTTGTCCAACCCTTTTGTGCTGCCTAAAAGAGCATGTACTAATATAATGCTTAAACTAAAAAGAGAAACTTCGCGATGGATGAAATTTGACAGTCCGGACAAAACTTATTCTGTTATTGAGAAAAGTACTTCTTTTTGCTTTTTCGCTTCAGAGAAAGGAGTCGGCAAGAAATGGATGTTTCGGAGGTGGAGATGTTGCTTGAGGTTGAGGTTTTGGATAAAAACGGACAAAGTACGTGAGGAGAAAAACTTATACCCAAACTTATACATACCAGAGACATACAAGCTCTTTTGTCAGCCACATGTGTCCAAATGTATAATTAGTATTTGTTAGAACGAAAATATTTTTAGACTTTTAGATGAGTAGCTTTAATAGTGTGACAACTCAGATGGCAACAGGCAATTTACAGCTTCACAAACAATCAAGTGCGCTGTGAATCTTAAGCTGCATGTGTATAAGTGAACACAGTTACAGCCTTGTTAGCAAGGTCAAACATATTCATTGCTGCAGACCAAAACTCCATCAGAAAATCTGACTCTGAAGTTCAACAATCAAGCGAAGACGTGAGAGGCTGGCTGGGTGTGATTTTACTACGCTGAGGTTAATGTTAGGGGCAGTTATATCCTGAGGCAGGCCATTTATATTCATTTATGACTAATTGTTGTGTAAAGGTCGAGGGCAGAACCAGATTTTCTTGGCGAGGAGCAGGTTGTTGTGAGTGAGTTGCTTAAAGAGTTCTTCCTCTCTCTCCCTGGATTCTTGAGTCCACAAGCTGTGAGTCTCTAGGCGTCTCTATGGGCCCAGCTTTGAGTCTGGACCAGCATGTAAGTGGTTTGTTTTGACCCTGTTTCTGCCAGCGGAGGAACATTGCTAATCTCAGGCTTATTGTGTCCGTAGCTCAGATGGAGATGATTATACATGTGTATATTTCCTCCCACCATGACCACTGTAATTTGCTTTTCACCTGTCTGAGCAATACGTCCCTGAACCGGTCACGAGTGGTCCTGCTGCAGAGCGTCTGACCAAGTCATCCAGAGGGTCTCATTCAATACCACCAGTCCTGATTCACTGTCCTGTAAGAAACGAGCCCATAGATTGTTTGTGCAGCAGGTTATAATGACCCATAGTTATGTTTTGTTGCTAGGCGACATCTAGCAGCTGCAGTAATTATGACAGGAGCAAAGGGAAAAGTCTGGTGACGTAGTATAAATAAACACAGGAATATGACACAGGAGAGCGGTGCTCGGTTCCCATGTAAAAGTA
>NW_019524905.1:314818-315318 GCF_002814215.2 Seriola lalandi dorsalis | reverse complement strand
CCGCTGTTGCCATCTTTGCAGTGCCTGACTCCTCCTGACTCCCAGCTAATCCAAAAATGGGCAAAGAGGTGGGTCGAGTGTGGAGCTGAGACTTCATTGCATGTCGGTTTTGTAGCAAGCATACACTCACCGACCTGTCATCAAAGCAGCACGCCCTCAGTTATACATAACTTTAAGCCTCAACAAAATTCAAACAGGTGAGTTATGAAAATTCACCCCCCGTACGGTTGTCATGAAGGAGGAAACTAGCGAAAGAGACCAAAACCTTTTTTGTACCAGGCTATAAACATGTTTATTTCTGCTATAAAGTTGTTACATTTTAACATGTTAGTCTATGGGGATTAACTCTCTTTTGGAGTCAGCCTCAAGCAGTCATTCGAACAACTGCAGCTTTTGGTACTTGGCTTCATTTTCTAGCCCTGGAGGATTGCCGCTTTCTCTAGGTACAGTTTGTGTGTTTATTATTGTTACCATGACAACCAAGGTCCAGGGGCACTATT